>NC_081407.1:619707478-620007978 GCF_030272615.1 Cryptomeria japonica
TGTACTCATCTGTAACCCCTACATCAACGACCCTTGGTCGTAGGTCCCATGGCCTCGCCTGCAGTGTCCGAAACTCTGCTAGTGCCTGATCATAAGGTAGCACTGGACCCCATGCATACCTCTCCTGAATCACCCGTGCATACTCTCCGGATCCACTAGGCAGTCCCTGCTGCCGTCCAAACTACCTCATCACTCTCCCAGGCACCTGTCTCTCCACATGATAGGAGGTCCTC
The DNA here is from genome assembly GCF_030272615.1 of Cryptomeria japonica. Lineage (NCBI taxonomy): Eukaryota > Viridiplantae > Streptophyta > Pinopsida > Cupressales > Cupressaceae > Cryptomeria > Cryptomeria japonica. Next base: position 619,707,712 of record NC_081407.1, read on the forward strand.
CCAATGAGGAATCGGGTCATGAAGACATAAGGCAGTGCCTCTGCGTCATCATCCCATGGCTCACACTCCAAGTATGGTCGCCATATCACTGCATCTAGGTCATCCAATGCCCGCCGCCACCACTCTAACTTCCCCAAGTGGGGCTAACTCATCATACCACTGTACATAAACATGTACAGCTGATCCACCGCATGGAATCTCAGACTCACCGGTCGAGTCACTGATAGGTGCTCCCAAGCCCAAATATGTAGCAGCGTCATGCCCACTGCTAAGGAACCTCTCCCTCAGTACACTACCTCATGAAGCTCCTCATACATGTATGCCAGCACGCACGACCCCCATGCAAATCAGGTCCCCTCGGTCATCATCATCTCGATAACCTATCCCCATCCCATCGCCAACCCATGTGACCGTCTGTCTGGACACAACAGTCCTCCCACAATCCCTGACAAAACTGCTGGAAGCGGCTCATATAGTGCCGCTATATCCTCCCAAGCAATGGAGCCATCATCAATAAATACATCATCATCAAATATCCTCTGCACTGCTACAGTCCCCCAGGATCTATTGTACATGACCAGCTCTCCTCGAATCAGAATCCGTAGGATGCGCCACACATCCTCCAAGGTCACGGTCATCTCCCCCTGAGCCCAATGAAAGGTGCACGTCTCGCTGTGCCACCGCTCCGCCAGTGCTGTGATCAATCCGTGATTCATACGAATCACGGGCATATGCATCACCTCATAAAGACCCGTCGCTGCAATACAATCAATCTCTGCTTGGGTCAAACGGTCTCGCAACCCCTATGTCACAGGATGGCGCTCGCGTAACTGCAACACGTGCAGGTTCAAACTTTCTTAAGTTTAAACCTAGACTATCATCAGATACTTTGATCAAGTATCTTCGGGTCTCAACAGGTAAGCAATCATGGCCACCTAGACTTCAACGAGCATTTATCCTAACAAATGACCTAAGTCTCATCAGGCTGCTATGGTTCAAAATAACTCCCACTTCACCTCACAATCCATCAATCATTGACATCAGGAGATTTTTCTTCGTCCAAACTGGGGCATCTTTTTTATCCTAAGGCAAAAGCGCTATTTTACCAACGACAGTGCTAATTTCAAAACAATAGCGTTACAACTATAACAACAGCGCTCAATCAGCTCTACCATAGCGCTACAACTACGAAAGCGCTAAATCAACTACATAATAGCGCTACTTCACAGCAATAGCACTCAATTAACCCAGCAATAGCGCTACTTAACCAATAGCGCTAAAACTTACATACAATAGCGCTAATGCATGGCAAAAGCGCTCAAACAAGGGGACAATAGCACCATTGCGGCACAATAGCGCTATTTTATGGAGCAAAAGCGCCAAAACAACAGTTCCAGCGCTCTTGCTTCGACTTGACTTGGACTCAGCTAAAAACCTAGCAAAAATGCACAAAAATTGAGTTTTTGAATTTGCGTACCGCTGGTCCGTAGTCATCTGGGCGCTGGAACCGTCGGACTCGCTCGAATCTGTGCTCAGTGATTGGAATCGGCATCGTAGCTGCTCCTTGCTCCTCCAAACGTCACTATCAGAGCTCTCGTCTTCAAATGGTCGCGGTCACAAATGATCCTGTTTTCACCCCTTTCACCCCATTTATACCCTTCGCCGTCACCGTAACTTCCCCCCTGCTCATCGCCGTGGTCCCCATGAACTTCCCAAGCCCCCCATTTCTCCGTGTTTCCCCCGTTTTCTTCTATTTTTCACCCGTATGGCTAACTTTTACTCTTCTACCACCCTGCCAATTTTCGTTCTTTTTCGAGAGATCGCCCGATTTTTCAAAAAAATTCGGCCCATCTCTCGAGGGGGCATACCACCCATTAAATTCACATTTTATGGGGCATTTCTTCACACCTATTTTTCTTTCTTTGAAACGACGCGATAAACCGCACCGTCTCAAAGAGGGGCAAATGTAGTCACACAAATCTGTTTAGCTTAATTAAATAAATATTCGCTATTTATTTGATTAAAAATCCATTAGCCATCAATTAATTAAATTAATATTTAATTAATTCATCCCCAAACATTCTTCTGTTAATTAAATAAATTATTCAATTTATTTTAATTAATTCATTAAATCAAATTCAAATCAATTAAATAAATAAAATCTATTTATTTAATTAAAATCCCCCTATTCCTCTTTTAAATAAATTAAATAAAACATTTATTTAAATCATTATCCCCACCCCACTTGCATTTTCCTACAAATGCAACTTGCACACATTTATTGAAATAAATGAATTTTTATTTTAATAAAATTCTATTTTCCCTCACCCACCAAATCCACTTACAAAATCTAATCCCCTTCTAGATTCTTCTAACCCCTTCCTAATTAGCCTAATCCATCCTCTAATTATTGTCACATTCCTAAGCAAAATGGAGTCACTTCTCAAAGACTCCAAAGTCTTTGAAAAGCATTTAATGCTTTGTGTGTTCAACAAATTAACCCCCAAAGTCTTCCAAGACCACTAATGGCTCTTACATGACCATTTATGGCTCTTACATAACCATTTATGGTTATTTCAAACTTGTCCCCCCAAACATTTATTATTTTGACCATATTCATCCATTTCACATTTGCACAAGAGTTTATCCATTGGATAAAAGCTTTATTCTTTGAATAAAGAGTTTATTCATTCAACCAACCTTGACTCTAAAATCCCAAGGTCATATCAGGCATTTAATGCTTATTCTCTCCCCTCTCAACCTATCTCACATTGACACTTGTCATCCTGGGATTGGGTTGAAAGCCCTCACATGGATTTGAATTCATTCAATCCTGACCCTTGTTGAGATTGCTCAATCTCAACCATCCATTGCTCCATTTTTCCTATAAATAGAGCCCATTTCTTCATAATCCAGATCCTGAAAACTTGTATGCATCTAAGCTATAGACATTTTAGAGAGCATTTTTAGCATAATCATCTAATATCTTGTTATTTTGGTTAAAATTATATCATTTTAGCATCAATAGCATAGCATTAGCTTCTCATTTCATATTCGAAGCTCAATATTACAATCTCAATCCTCCATAAACATCCATAGTGCAAAAAGTTGCTGAGAGCTACACTATTTTGGAACTTGGAGAGGAGAGGAACAAGGGAGAAAGAAACCAAAACCATGCTAAGAGGCATTTGGAGATGCCTCATTATCTTTGCTTCTTTAGTTAGATACATTAGCATGTTTTTAGTATCTCTCTTGGTATGCCTTTTTAGATTAGTTTTTGATTGACTAACACTAACAATCTAACGGTTTTGTGTCCTTTTGTGTTGTTGATCATTCACTAACCTTGTGCCATTTAGGAGGGCATCAATAGCCATTATAGAGGTATCTAAAATTTCTGCATATGGGGAAGATTATCTTGATACCCATGATGCAATCTCAACCAGAGTAGAATTTACTAGGCTAAATGACCCACCATTGCAAACTTCTAAACAAGGAACCAAGAGGGTTTCTTTACTAGCAAAATAGGTGAAGTAGTGTAATTCATAATTAGATATTTTTCTTGTGAAGGAAAATTTTTATTGCTTTACTCACACCATTTCAAGCTGCTCAGTCATTTGTGACATGACATATTAGTCAATGTTCCTAACCTACCTAGCTCATTTTCTCACTGAAGTGGTAGCAAAGGTACAAAAAGATAAGGATGCCTCGTTATCCCACTATTGCTTAATAGATCTTGTGAAAATATGTTTAGCTATTTATTTTACTCAAATAAATTGGGGAGGAATTTTTAAGGTTAAGAAGATCAAACATGTGAATTTGAGTCTAGGATATGAAAATATAAGGTTTAAAGGGTTGAAAAGGGGAAAGTAATAAGCCCCTGGTACATTTAGGTCGAGAAGAATCAATCTTTTGAAGAAAGAGACACTTCTATCTATGTAACTAGTAGATTTGTGTCATTGGGAGAGGAGGGAGAGGAACCCTAGTTGGCTCCTCTTGCAACCAAAATCCAAAGCCAAAAGTTGGCTCAAAATTTGCTAATGAGCGCAAACATAAAAAAAAGAAGGGTAAAGAAAAATCTAAAATTATAACAAGGGAAGATAAACCAATCCATACAGATAAAACCCATGTTGCTACCTTAGTTAAAAAGAAGGGGCAAAATTCCTTTGTAAAAAAGAAGGGTTCAACTAAGGGAAAGAAAGTAAAAATTGATGAGAGCCCTACAATTGAATAAGACAAGCCTAAGGATACACCTGCTACTACTATAGGGAGGAAAAGAAGGCCAAAAACTCCCCTTCCTTTTCTTGAACCAAAATGAAAAACTCATATTTCTGCTACTCAATCTCAATAAACTCTTGTTGCCATCCTTGTCTTAGAAAAATATTGCTTTTTTTTCTTTTTGGATCACTAAACAAATATTATCTATAATTAATAAGTCTACAAAGAAGAAAGGGAAACAAAGGGGGATGTTGAAAAATATCGACAGTCTCATAGGTTGAGAAAGCATAAAGGAAGTGATAAAGGAAAAACACAGTCTAGCATAGTCCTAAATGTTGATTCAAGGAGTAGAAGTGAGAGAGAATCCATTTTTAGGCAAAGGCCTCCAATTGTGGAATAAAGAAAAGTATCTTTCGAGTCCAATCTATAATCATATAAGACTCCCCTAGATTCGCCAGAGGAAGGCGATGTTGTAGTACCAATGGAAATGGAACAATCAACATGGGATTATGTTATTGAAGACATAGGAGAGTAGAGTGTGGGTGTACAAATAGAGGATGTTGCAAAACAAACAAAGGAAGAGGAAGAAATCAAAATTTATGATGTGGAAGAGCCCCAATCCAAGGCAAAAAAAAGTGTACTACTAGAGAACATTAATTTAGATAGGTTGGAAGAAATGATTGCTAGGGAAAGAGGTGGTCATTGAGACCATCCTAAGACAATAATCTACCTCAAAAAATGAGTCATTCATGAAAACCACTAGTAATACTTAGGTGCCTCACATCTCTTTGTTAATCTCTTGGCCTTCAATTACACTCGGATTATGGAAACAAAAGAAATAGTTATAGTTGTGATAAAAGGAATTGATAAGAGAAAAGGAGAAAGTGTAGGAAATAATGGAAAGGAAGCTACAAGAATAAAATAAAAAAATTTGAAAATTTGAGGAATAAAGTGGACACTATGGTTGCCATGGTGCCACATATTGTTAATTGTTGACCACCAACATGGGTATATACACTATTCTCTGGGAGTAGTTGCTTAAGTTCCAGTTTATGCAAATATATTTAGATTTGTCTTTTTCAGTTGTTTCCCCTAGAGACTTCTTTCATTCTTTTAAATCATCCACCCCAGAACTATAGAATGTCTTGTGTGAGTTTAATATCTATGAACTTGTTATGCCATACAACACTAGCCGAAATCCTCTTTTGCATATAGGAGATGTTCAGTTAAGAGCATTTTATTCTTACTTAAAGAACGAAGAAAATATAGGTGATCGAATTCTTACATATAGGAAGATTAAGAAAACAACTACATTGTCCCTTCATTTTGAATCAAACAATGCAGATGATATGTTCAATGAGTGGGTTTTACTCACCCATAAGCCTAATATTCAATAACATATACTAGCATCTATGATAAGAACTATGCAGAGTATGAGAGAATGATCCATGCACAAGGTAGGGATATTTTATATTTTGTTGTAACACGTTGGAAAGAACTCACACATGACTTACAATATAATGAGCCTCATTCCATATACAATTGTCATGCAACTATTCAAAGAGCCAAAGAGTATATAGAGTTGGCTAGAAAGAAGAAATTCAAGTGGATGCCACTTGTTTTCCAACCTTCACTCCTTTTTTGACCCAATACCAAATTACAAAGGGATTGAGCAGTACAATGAGGAAGCTGAGGAACCAAGGTGGTAGAGAATTGCGAAGTCAAATGGATTCTATTAGAGTCCTTCTGTAGGAAATTTAGGAGTAATTGCTCATTCTGATTTTAGAGAGATAGATTTCTTGCAGAATAGGTTAAGGGGCCTACTTTGGGACAAGTAGGAGTCTAAGTTGGAGGGAATTATAGGTCTCTAATTTGTCTATCTTTTATCAGTTACATTGCAGAATGTTGCTAAGTTTTATGGTATAAGTGTTATGACCCTCAATCCTAGTATGACCTATCATGGTATTAAGACTTCTTTTGAGCACTTTTAACATGTTTAGTTAATGACTAATATAATATGTATATGCTTATGAATGCACATGTTATGGATGTAAATGGTTATTACTATGGTTTGCAATGTTGTATATACTAACTTGTTATGCAACACTTTCTCTCAGGCTAGAAGTGACCATTCCTATAGCTGAACACTATATCAACTCTTGTAGTTGTGGATAGAACCAACATTGATTTGGTCTAAAGAAGTTTCATGCAGATGAAGTGATCTAAGGGAAACACTCACACATAGACGTCGTTCATTATGATTGAAACTACTAGAGCACATGCTATTAAGTAGTTTATCGCGTTGATTTAAGTGGATAACTATAATTCAAATGGTTGTTAGGAATTGCAATCCTAAAGGGACTCTTCTTCAATTTATGGTTTCTTTAATAAGTTAATAAATCTCTCCCTAGATCTAGGGATTGAGTTGTAGTTGGTTAGAGAATTATGTTGAATGATCTTATGCACAAGACAACTGAGAGAGGGGGGGTGAATCAATTGTTCACACGACTTATAAATATTTTCTTTAAATTTTATCCATAGAACTTAACTTAATCATTTAATCCACATAAATATATGTGCATGAAAAGCATAACACATTATACACAATGAAACACCAGATTTAATGTGGAAAACCCTATTAAGGGAAAAACCACAAAGAGTGTTATTTTTAATATATGAGCACCTGTTATGGTGACATCGGTTAAAGTGAATTTTACAAAGAAAGGCTCACTGCCCGAAAGAAAGAAAGAAAGGATCACTACCTAGATGAAGAATCATAAAAGAGAAAGAATCCACCATTGATACACCTCTGCAACCATAAGATCTATATATACCTTTGTCTCATTGCTTTTGGTAGCTAACACATAAAAGTCCACACTGCTCAACACTTTTTACCAACTCAAACAACAGTCATTGCCAACTCAAACAATCAAGGAAATAGATCCTCTTTCACACAGCATTGCATATGCCGATACACATATGCCATGACTCATACTTTCTTTCTATTTCATCCTCAACAAATTATCCTTTATATATATCACCCTTACATATGCAAAATCTCCCAAGGTTGGCTAAGCATTCTAACCGAGCACAATTCAAATTTGGTTGGCAAATTCTCACGGTGGAAAAAAAATGTAAAGTGGCCCACAACACGTCTTAACTGAGACCAAAATACACATCATACATGTTACACATCGATTCATAATCATCCCAGAGCAACAATGTAAAGTGTAAACACCCAAGGTCGGCCAAACTTGGAGTAAACACCATCAAAATTTGAAACCATGCCTTCAAAACCCAAGTACTCGTGCTAACTAAATAGAATGAAGCTAAGAACATTACCAGCTTATCTCCAAAACTACAACATTAAAAATTATAAATCAAAGAAATACAGAGCATGCATTTCACACAAAAACACTTTCAAACACTGTGACACACTAGCGAACACAACTTCCATTGCACTGCAATCCAGAGCACCAAATCCAGAATCTTACATATCTAAACATATCTAGACATTTCTTAACAACATATCCAAACCACATGAATAGATGCACAATATAGAAAAAATGTTAAACAAATCTCTCAGCACAACTACACAGGAAAATCAACATCAACTATACCAACCAATCACTAATAACAACCAAAGCATGTTGACATCAATGACAACACACCAACAACTCATTCTACCCAAACTTGCAACAAATTAGTCATCAGATTAATGTTATAAATATGCTTGCCTTCAACCTGAAAAGGTTAATGATTTTGTGACTATGTCAACAATTATGTTTTGAACCAAGTATGTAAATCTTGAAGAATAGAATATAATGCATTTTTAAACCGATCACGCAATCTTTCTAATTCATTGTGAGTACTTATGCATGAGGGTCCAATTGAGGTAAAACTAATCTTCATGTTAGCATAGTTTATATAGTTTTGTTTTAGATATTTGGCATCGAAGTATTTTCCTGAATTCCAGTAGAATAATAGTTCCATTGTTCTTTGTTCTTACAATGATCGTAATTGACATATAATAGATATTGTGTAAGTAATGGTTATTGAATGTATGCCTAATAGTAATTGATGATGAGAAAAAATAATGGCTCTTTTTTTATCTATGTTTATGTGTCATTACTGGGACATTAGGAGTCTAGATGTGTCTTTTGTGTTCAAAACCTCTGCTAAGTGATAAGACTTTATATGCTTTGATGGTGTGGTCATATGACATGAACTCATTTGATATATATTCCTTTTTTATGCAATATAATAGGTAATTATTCTATGAGGAATATCCATGGTAATGTTGCATGTAAATTTTGAATGTTACTCTAATAGGGATAAATAGGCCTATATTTGTGCACATTAACAATTTCATGCAGGACTAAAGAAGAATGTTGAACCAGTTCAAGATGCTCAGCAATAAAGATCATGGAGTTGTTGGCCAGTAAAAAGAGATAGCAAGGATTGTCATTGAAAGAGTCAACTAGCAGTTGAAGATGGCACATTATGACTTATCTGAAGACTTAAATGATTTCCTTTGTTGTAGGAATAAATTTAGGATAGAGGTTATGCTAGATTCTCTTTTTGTTGTTCTAATAGACTTTGATTGATTCTCAGCGCTTGCAACTTCCTTGTTTAATAAAAGCATCCTCCTTGAACTTTGGGAGTGGTATGCTAGTTAGTTAGGAATTTCATGCTTTAAATAATCTTCCATCTTCTCTTCTATGGTGGTTAGAAGAGAATAGTTTCAGAGTTTGTAATACAGTTCTAGTTTAGTTGAGAGATAGACTTCCAGCAGTATGATGTTATGTTATCAAGAACTTTTGGATTAATAAAGATGATACTTTAAGTTCCAGGAATTTGATTATGTTGTTTGGATGCTTACTAAGGGGGCCCACTTAGTGAGTATTCCCTTGATTTCTTTTATCAATTACTTTTCATTTTGTACTTAGCATTATCTTGATCACAGATTGTTCCTGCAGCCACTGGAATATTTCTTGTGATTGTTCCTACAGCCACTGCAAACTGAGTAGTACCCCATTTTTTTAATCATGGATAGAGTCTTGTCTTTCTTAGTTATTTCTTAGAAGATAGTTAGTTTTCCTTTCAAGCATTTCAATTACTTGCTTTCAGCATTTTCCTTCGGCAACATTTCATTTCCAGTAATAGGAAAGGTGATTATTTTAGTATTTCTAGAGCATATACTGTGTAGACCCATTCCAATTATATGCCCCAAGTTGATAACTAAATGAACATTCATGATGAAAGATAACTACTTAGTTGGATGTCCAATTCTTGAGGTATGACTTCAAGGTGTAGTTGTTGAACCATTAAGAAGATGAGTTAGTTGATTTGATTGTTGTCTTGTTACCTTAGATTAAGATGTTGTAACATAATGTTTTGTTTACATTATACATGTTCATTCTTTGATATTTATATTTCATTAATAGTTATTTTTAGCAGTTATTTTCTAGCTCTTAATATTTGCAATTAACATAGGATAGCAACCCTAGATAGGTTTGTAATGCACATGCAGTGTTGCACCATTTCAAGTTATATGACCCCTAGTTTACAAATAAATGTAGTTTTTTAACCCATGAAAGATTTCTTAACATGAATAAATATCCTTAAGTTGTGAAACTATGTTAGACTCGACACTTGCTCTAGTGAAAGAAAAGCTCTAGGAATTAACAATTGCAAGAGACCATTCCAGTTGTGTAGAGATTTGAACTCACTTCTATCCTACTAGTTATATTGGATTTTAATTAAAACTTCCACTTGTGGAGTTTCATATATTAAAAAATTAAAAACATAAATCATGAGAAGAACATAATTTCCATGCATGTGATTTGTCAAATAGTGATTGATAAATTTGGTAATGAAGGTAGTGACAAGTTTTGGGGAAATTTTATCAAGATTATTTTTTTCATGTAAATTATAAACAAGTTTGACACTTGTCTCCACTAAATTACATGTCTTATGGATTTGTTCGGCCCATCAGAAACATATTAGTAAGTTGTTTTCAAATATTTCTTGTAGTTTCCCAAGGGTATTTTTCTTTAAATTTGGGGGCACTCTTCTTGATATGTAACTCTAGTTAATTTTCGTGTAAAATGAATCTCATTTTTTCTTATAGCTCTTTTCATCTTACCTAGTAGAAGACTTATCATTGATATTTCTTGTTCTCTGTGTGATGAACTATGAGATGTAGTGCTAATTGTGTTTGCAAATAAGCAAGATCTTGTTGATGCAATGAATATTGTAAAGAAAACTGATATACCTGGGTTGCATTCTCTTAGATAATGACATTGTGAGCATTACATTTTGTAAATTATTTTCTAATATTAATCATTATAGAGACTAATCATCCATTATAGTGTATTATTTTTTATCCTCATATTTTCCTCCATCAACTCTAATTTAAACAACCAAGAATCTAGAATAGAAGTATTGGTGATGAAACTTGTATCATGCCCTTAGGTATATCCAAATCACTTATGCAACTTTTGGCTAGGGCCTTTATGAGGGCTTGGATTGAATATCAAACAATATTGCAAACAAGGCAATGTCTATGCTCTACATGATAGTTTAGCTAGATTTGTTAGAAATAAATATGTTGTTTTAGATCTTATGGTTTTTGTTTTATTTTATAGGCTTGAAAGATGGTAGTGGATTAGGCTTTAAGAAATATGTATTACAAAAATGTACCTTTTTTGATAGAGGAACTTTTAAGAGATAAAATTTTAACATATGCAATCAAAATGACTCGGGAAAGTGGTTGCTATTGTCACCTGTAATTTGATTTCTTATATTTTTATAGATTTGATTGTGCCAACTACACTAATTGATGTATCTTGCTGAAATTAAAGGATAATGTGAGTAATTATTAAGTTATTATTATATTGCATTTGTTGTCAATCTAGCTTATTGTAGATATTAAGCTTGAAATCATACTTGGGTACAACAATACAAAAAGCATGAGGCTTCTAGAGAGAAAATAGCAAATACTTAATTTTCATAGAATGCTTTCTCTTCAACACATCTCAAACAAGGACATGTCATCATGCTAAATGTTTATACAAAGATCCAACTTTGTAGGCATGCCAAAATCTTGTTGATTTATTTGTTTATTCAGATTCACCCTAACATGTTGAATTTTTGAAATATTATGATGAATATCTTTTTCATTATGTTGAAGGTTGAGTTAAATGATAATAGTTAGACCCATAATCTTTTCACATGTTTTTTAAATCATGTCCATGCATGCTTGACACAATTCATGGAGTTGTGGTTCTCTAGACTACCTATGTATTAGTAATTTCAATAGTTCAAATATTAATATCAGAATATTTTTTTACACCAAACTACTGGCATCATATCAATTTTTTTGTAATCTTTTTTACCAAGTTCCCTTAAATTATAAATTTTGGGGCACTTCCATGAATAATCTTATTTGGACCATATGTACTGTTATGTGTTATAAAATTTTATGTATCATTAACTGTTAGCATCTAATTTTGAATGGATGTGTTCTATAACATATTTACCTATTAGAATACATATTTTGTAATATCATAAGCTTGTACATTTTTTGAATAGTGACTACCTCAATGTTATTTGTGTATTTACATAAAAAGATTTGGAGGACTTAATGCATCTATGTTACAATTCTAGGTTGTTATTTGCTATTAGTTGAAGTTCATGTTAGAATTTTGGTTATTTTTAGCAAGTGGTAAAAGAAGTGACATGGGCATTTGAGCAAGAGAAAGCTCTTGGTTTTGGCAATGTTATAACTAATATTCCTATGAAAATAATTAGGGTTAAGTATTGAGGCCTCTTGGTTCACTCTCTAAATGTTGCTATATTCATGTTCTTTTGAAATGTCATACAATTAGTTTTTATTTTTCATTTTTTATTATATGGATCAAATATTTATCAAGAGATGAAAATAATCTTCCAAAGGACATCAATTTAAAAACATAACCACTACTATTGATAAAAAATAATAATTAGAATTAGCTCCTAATTAATCAATCATTCAAGTATATCTCTAGAAAGATATTCTATTAATAGAAACATAATGAAAACCAATCACAAGAAAGCTAAATGTTCTCATTATAAATTTCACACCACTCCTATGCCAAATTCTTCGTTGCTCTAGCCTCCATATGGAGGATGATACATTTGTTGATACATAATTTTATTTAGCCTCATTGTTGCTAATTTATATCCACCTATACATAGAGGTATAAATTAACCTCTCATACATATTGGAATTATATTCAATTTCTTTACTTGTTAAAGAATTTGAAGTTTTATTATCCCATTTCATTCTTTTCCAAGAATGTAATTCTAGACACATATGCAACATAATTCATGTTTAAAACCAGTAACATCACAATTGCTACCATGTCAAGCATGACTAACTAGCTTGAATTTTGGAAAGGAATTTGTTTCTATTTAATAAGGTCATTCAAAATGAAATTTATATATAATTTAATCTAATGGCCAAATAGTTTAGCATCAACTTCACCCTCATATATATGTGTAGTGTCGTAAATTGTCAGCAGTCCAATTTAGACCTCATGTTTGTGCTCCCACTTTAGCGTGTCCCATCCTCATCCTCTCTCTAGGTCCGTTAAGGCTCAATTATCTAACTTTGATATCATTTACACCCTTTGGTGGGTCCTACTGTGGGATACCCTCCTCCTTGGATGCTTATTCTGGTCCTCTTTATAGAAGGAAACACCCTGGTCTGGACCAAGGCACCCCAAAATGCCCTTGTCCCTCTCAAAGGGGCCTAAATTTGAAATGGAGTAGGTGTCATATCTCCCTGATAGAATTTGATTCTTGAGGCTACACATGATCATTGGAGGTTGGCATAATCAGTAAATTACCTAAGGAACCCTATATAAAGAGATTATATCAATTCATTCTAGATCTAAGACTCCATCCTTATTATTTGTGCATATGTGAAGCATTCATTATCAATCATCTTTATAGATCCAAGCCTGCATATTCATCATTCAAGCATTATGGAGCAAAGTTACATCAATGTTCATGCAAGGATGTGTGTGATTACAGTTTTTCATGTCCACATGTTTGTCATGCCATTACATTCAACATTTGTGATTACATTCAAAGAGCATTGCATCATCATCAACAATTGCATATTTGAGGTATATCTCCTTAACATTTATTTTAATATTTGCATTATTTCATGCATGGTTAATTCCAAAACTAGGGTTTGACCTAAGGCAAACCCCTATTCCCAACATCTTTCCCTTTCTTTATGTGTGCAGGAAACATGTGCAAAGTTGTACTCGAGAAATTTGGTAGAGTCAACATTGATGAACAGGTCAGATTTTGATAGTGGAAAATTTGGAGGACCAGGGTAGATCTGTGCTACCTGGTCCCAAAAAATCAGGCCGAACTTTCGAGGACAGGTTTTAAACATCTCATTTTGCCTAGATCCAAGTTTGTGGCTCTGTGGGACATCTGTAGCATACTATTTCTGTCAAATCACTGCAATAATCTCTCATTTTACCCTAATTTTATAATTACATTAAAATTAAACTTAGAAAGAAGGAGACTCACACCACGCACACAATTGGGTAAATCTGATCAGCATTCTTAACCCTTTTTCTAATTGAATTATGGCTAGATCTATTGGATTTACCCCCTTCTTTCATTGCAATTTGGTTAATTGGGCTAGTTAGTGATTTTACTTGTTGAAACCCTAATTCCTAATTTTCACCACATTACAAGATGAATTTCCATCTTGGCTTCCACTCTAAAATTGGGTGGTATGAGTCCACTTCTTGTATTATTGAGTCTTTAACTCTTTGTTTGCTTTTATAAATACTTATAAATTTTTTATGAGTTCCTTCAATATTTTCTCCATAATTTCAAGCTTGCTCATACAAATAAAGATTAATTTTTTGAAAGTCCACATCTGATAAAGCAGGTCAAACAAACTAGAGGATAGATTAGTTAACTTGATGGCTACATCCTCCATCAACTTTTTCAATCCTTCTTCACCATCAAGAAGCACTCTACCTTTATTTTCAAATGACATATGATTTTGATTTGTTTTTCCACCTTGTGAAATTATTCAAACAAAAATCTTTATCCCCTATTACAACCTAATTTCATTGAAGAGATATAATTACAAAATTGTTATCTACATAGACACATCACTTAAACCTCATATTGAAGATGACATAAAAACTATGCTCTCATACCAATTTGATTCATAAGCCACAAATTGATTTGCCAATAAGAATGTTTCCTATTTCAATTACAATTGAAAGATTCAATTGTTGAATTTTGTGCAAAACTATAGAAAAATTATCCCATGTCTTACTTTTATTGTTTTTTAACTTACAAACATATATCAAAAAAGACTATAATAGTAAAATTGAGAGATAGAGCAAGCATGTTTACAACATACGCATTGCCTTAGAGAAACTCAAAATCACTCTACCTCTAGCCTCTCCTTTGTCCACATGTTTTATTATTTTGTCTCATTGAGGATGGTTTTGACTACAAACAAAATTGCCTTTTATGTGCTAGATTAAGCAGTGATGTTTTTTGCTACAAAAAAAATATATGATATTTTTGGCTAGAGTAGAAAGCATCACCAATGCCATTTTTTTATTATTTTATAGTGCATGTCTCCTTTCATTAGGTCAAATTCATTTACCTTTTCTAACTTGTTGAGTTCCTTGTAAATTTATTTTTGGTCTTTGCCTTAGGTAAATGAGTCTTATGATTATCTTATTGTTGAGAAGTCTTCAAGAATACGTCTTAATAGTAGTTTTAGTTAACCTTACTAACATGTCTAATCAATTTTGGATTAGATGGGGTTCAAATGATCAATGGGGTCATATATGTGGATGATTCAACAGGAACCTTTATAGAGTGATATAGATGTAACCATTTCTTCAAGAAATAGGATGAAGAATTAGGACAACCATCTCAAAATTTAGTTATCTATAAATTGTTTTAGAAAGTAGTTTGTTGTTTGTCACATTTTACTTTTTTTTGTTGTGACTATTATAAAAATCGAACAAGTTTCTAGTAACATTAGCACTATATATGTATATAATGTGCCAAAGAAACCATTGGAGACAATTAATAGAGATACCTACAAGGAGAAGCTAAGAATGGTTTAGTGGTGAAACAATTGATCAAAGGGAAGTTAGTTACAAACAAACCCATTGTTGATAATACATATACAAGACAAAAAGTCCATGAATTAGAATACATATATTAAAGACAATCAAATGTTAGATTTTATGGCATTCACTATATTTTCCAACATGTGTGGTTATAGGGTGGTTATTTTTATTTCACCATTCTTCGAAACTAGTTTTTAATGTTATTGGTACTTTACATGGATTTTAAAGGGAGATCATTTTAAGGTTTTTTTTGGAAGGTGCAAACTTTAGAAGTTTTCTTTTTTAGGTTTTTAGTTTACAATGTTTAGATTTTGATTCTATTAGTTGAGGCCTTTTATAACACTTAACACATTGTGATTGATGATTGATCTATATTGAGTAATGATTTTGTCACTAAAAAATGTCTTGTTTTGTGTAACTAAAAATTGAAGAATTGTAAGATTATATATGCTAGTAAAAATATTAATGTATATGGTTTTATATCATGTTACTAGTCACCATAAAATTTAAAATTATATTTGACATTTGGTGTTTCATTATCTTAATGTGCTAAATTTGATATCCTTTAATGTCTTTTGTTCTTTTTTCTTTCCATGTTCTCATTTATTCACAACAAAACTTTCTAAATACTTTTTAGGTTGGGAATGAATGGTTTTTAAAATACTTTTCTTAGTTCCTTCAAATTTTCTTAAACCACAAAGGACATTTAAGAAAATCTCGCTGAAAACTCATTGTCTCTCCAATAGTCAAAATAGTAGTTTGAAAAAAATCTCAAGAGAAGTTATGTTCTCTTTCTCCATCCAGGTGAAGCTTTCACACATCCACTGACATCCATTTTCAAAAGACCCCTATGAATACCTCACATGAATAAAATGTGTATACAACTACAAATAAATATTTGTTATAAGTATTTTTAACTACAATGAACACATTTATAAATGTAGCATTTCATGCAATGTAAATCTCTTTCTACTTAATTATATCAATTTTCGTGTATCCTTTATGCATAAACAAAATGACCTTAATACTTTAGCAATGTATCAATTTGTGTCTTATATGCATTCGCACATGAACTTTCTAGGTTGAGGATTGGGTTGATTGTATTGTAGTTGATTGGCCTTTCAATAAATTATTCCAAATCACTTTGTAGAACCTATATCTTCTAGTCAATCTAATTTAAGAATGCATTTGCATTTTTTGATAATTTTGTGAGCAAGAAGTCTAATATAAGTTTTGTTCACCCAAATGCTCTCTTACTACTTTCAAACTAATGAGATGACAACTTTGTTCTCCCTTGACAATTCCCTAGTCTCTCTCTGTATAAATTCATTTCCAATTATATACATATAAATATAGTTGTTTTGGTATGTTAAGAGGAAATTAATTCATTCTTTGCGAGTCACATTTATATTAAATTAAGTTGGTTTAATAGAAAGGATTCTTTTATAATTAAATATGTTTAAAATTAAAATAGTGAATAAATATAAAACAATTAATGATATGTAATATATATAATACTTAAAATATAGTAAATATTGTGTGAATCATTCAAATGCAATATTTTGTTATTACACTCTATTCTTTGGTTTTTTTACACTCCAGTAAACTTTTTCACTTGATTAGTGACATTGAGGGTTGGGGGAGACTAGATCTAGTGACCTCGTGCCTACCACTAGAAGCTCTCACCAATAGAGCTAAGCTCCCAACCCTCCTTGTGGTGACTTGTTTATGTAGTGGTGGATAATGTTTCCATTAAGATTTGAATACATGAAATTATTTATGGAGACTCCCATCATAAATAAAACTTTAAAAAATAAAAAATTAAAAACATGAATCGTAAATTTGAGAATTATTGTAAATGTGAGATGTGCATTTTGTGACCATTCAATGATTAAATTTTAGCTTTATATATTTTAAAAGATAATTTTTTAATGTATTTTTATATTTATTTTAAAAATCCCTCAATTTTGTTTTGAAATGATATTTTGAAACCTTTATGATAAAAAAATAATTTTAAAGTTTTAAAGTAATCAAAATAATTCTAAAATAGGAATCACAAGGTGACGTTAAAGATGAATGACCTTTGAACATACATCACAATAGGTAAATGATGGCGTTTCTAAGCTTTGTTGGTCAAGCTAGGGAATTCGTGCCCTAGCTTTCTCTTTGTGTCTGCTTTCTGGTGCGACGAGGGGGGGCTCTTTCTGCGTTTAGGGTGAAAGTTATGCTGCAAATTTTTCTCGCTCTACTGTGTTGGATTTCCTTGGCTTGTGGTGTTTAGAGTTTGGCTTTCTCCTACAGGGTTTTGGGTCTGTGTTTTCTCAGTGGGAGGTGGTGATCGGGTGTGGTTTGTGCATAGCCTCTTGGTGAGGCTCTATTAGATTGTAAAGCCCACGTGGGGTTGGGTTTGCTTGTGGGGTGTTGGTGTTGGCAGTGTGATGCGATTGTTCTCCTTGGGTTGTGTGTGGTTTCATGTCGATGTGGGGCTGTGCTATTTAACATTGAGAGAGGGGTGGGTGTACGGTGTGTGCTAGGATGTGAGGCTTCCTCACCCACTTTAGTTTTGGGTGTGGGTTTTGTCAATGGTGTGATGTCGACTGCAGGGGAGAAGCCTTGGGGGACTCACCCGGTATGGATTTTTGAGGTGCGTTGGGCATGAAATCCCCATCCCAAGGTACCAAGACCTTCGCTAATGATCTATTTGTTCCAGATTCGGGGTTTACTGGGGCAGGCTTGTCCAATGGCACTCGAATTTCAAAGATTAATGGTTGCCTTAAGAGATGCAAAGAGCAACCGAAAATGGTAATTCCGCCCGAGATGATTGCTAAAAATGTTGAATATTTCTCAAAACACTTGTTATACTGCAAATTTTTGGGGATGAGGGTTTCTCTACAGTTTTTGGATAATTGGGCTCAGAGGACTTGGGCATCAGAAGGGGAAATGGAGGTTATGTTGTTGGCAAACAATTAATTCATGGTCACTTTTAATTGCATGGATGATCCCAATTAGGTCTTTGAGGGAGGCCCTTATTTTTATAACCAGGTGGGGTTGTTCATCAAACCTTGGCATGTGAGATTTAACCCTTCGGAGGAGCTCCCGAATCAGGTCCTAGTGTGGGTTCGATTACCTCATTTTTTGATAGAATGTTGTTGGGAGGATGTGTTGTGAATGCTAGTATCCTTGCTTGGGAAGCCTATTGGATCTTCAACGCAAACCTTGGGGAGAAAGTTAATGAATTTTACTCGTATTTGTGTTGAAACTGATCTTAGTAAGCCTTATCAGATGCTATAGATATGTGTATAGGATCTTACTCTTGGGTCCAATAACTTGATTATGAGACTTTACCTTTCCAGTGTCATCTATGTCATGAGTATGGTCATTTGCAGCGCAAGTGCCCTAGGTCTAAATCGGCTAAGCATGAGCCTCAACAGTCGTCCCATAACCTTGATGGGGTTGATAAAGGAAAAGCTTCCATGTCTGGTGTGGTTGTGAGTGCTGATGTTTTTGTACCAGTTAAGACAAAGAATAGGAACCAAGGTCAAAAGAGGTCTTTGCAAGAGAGTCAAGAGGAGGATACCTTTAATAGATTTGAAGCCTTGGATGATCTTAGCCAGCAAGAGGTGAATCCGGGGATGATTCCTTTGGATCTTAGTGTAGTAGGGTTGATGCCTAATAGTGTGTACTTGGATCCTACCCAAGGTCTGTAGGAGGTTGGAAGTCAATAGATGGAGATGGATCAGCAGGTATTGGCCCAAAAGAGTCTCATCTCTAGTCCTGGAGTGAACATGGTTGGTGGGGATGTTTCTCATGCATCACAAAAATTGGACTCTGTTGGGGTTAAAAGTAATAAGATCTCTTTACATCTCGGTCTTCTTTAGAAAGATATTAAGAGAGGAGCAGTAGAGAAGAGTTCGAAGGTTGGCAGAAAGAAGGACTTGGATAAGATCAAATTGGTGGGGGAGAATTTGATTAGTCAGGGTCAGTAAAGACTCTGGATTCTCATTTTTCTAATCCCCTGAAATGATTGTGCTTTCATGGAATGTGAGGGGCTTGAACAGTGGCCCTAGACAAAAAGTTGTTCAGGAATTGATTAGGAGTCATTCTCCTAATGTCATTTTCTTGCAGGAAACTAAATTATCGGTGGAAAGTATGTTGGGTTTGGTGCCTAAGCTTTGGGGGAGAGGTGAATGTCAGTGTATTGGGGCATTTGGCTCCTCTGGCGGTGTGTCTTGTCTTTGGAACCCCTTGAGGATTCGTCCTATATGGTGGGTTTCTTCCAGATCTTCTTTATCCGGGGTTGCCTCTAGTCTTGAGACTAGGGAATATATCTTGCTTACTAACATTTATGCCCCCACTGATCTTCAGGGTAAGCATAATTTGTGGTCTCATATTACTTTTATGTGTGGGTTTTTTCCTTTTCATATGTGGATTACGGTGGGTGATTTCAATGCCATCTTAGAGTTAAGTGAGAAGGGTGGTGTTATGCGGTTGGAACCTTCTTCCTTCTTCGGGATAGTATATCAACATTGAATCTTGTTGACATCAAGCCCGATAATGGTCTATTCACTTGGAACAACAAGAGACTAGGGGAGTATTGGATTGCAGAGAGGCTAGATCGCTTTCTGGTTTCTAGTTTTTGGGTTGGTGGGGGATGGTCCACATGCTCTGAGATTTTATATTAAAAAGGTTTGGACCATTGGCCCATCAAATTGGTGTCCTCTTCTGCTCAGGTCGCTCATGCCCCTTCATTCAAATTCCATCTTATGTGGTTGCGAGATTCTTCTTTGCAGGTTCATGTTGTAGAGTGGTGGAAGAAACGAAGGCCAGCCTTTGGCACTACCATGTACACTTTTGCCAAGCAGTTGCAATTTGTTAAGTTTCAGCTTAAATGATGGAATCGTTGGTGTTTTGGTAATATTTTTCATGCTAAGACAACTACTCAATTAGAGTTGAATGGCATTACTAGTCAGATTAGAGAGCTTGGATTATCAGAAGCCTTGCTTAGGGAGGAAGTCAGGGCAATTAAGGATTTAGAGGAGTGGGAGCTTAGGGAGGAAATCTACTAGAAATAAAGAGCTCGTATTGATTGGCTTCAAGCAGGGGATAAGAATAATGTGTTCTTTTTCAATTCAGTGAAAGCAAGAAGACATGGCAATTCCATCCCTATTTTGGTTAATGATAGAGGTGACCAGTGTTTATCCTTGCAGGAGATTTCTAGGGAGTCTATGCAGTATTTCGAATCCCTTTTTAGTGAGGATTCTCAGGGGGAATCAGAAGAGGAAAATCAGGTTCTTGCTTGTATTCCTTCTCAAGTTAGTAGGGAGATGAATGAGCAACTTATGGGACCTATTTTGTTGGAAGAAATTGAGAGGATTGTTTTTCACATGAAGAAGGGGAAGGCTCCTGGACCAGATGGGTTTCCGATTGAGTTCTATCAAGAATTCTAGTATATTATCAAATTGGACTTATTGGATGTGGTCCAAGAGTCCCAGAGGAGTAAGCAGTTGCTTTGGGATTTGAATGCGACTTTCATTGCACTCATTCCCAAGTGTGATGGGGTTGACCAGTTAGGTCAGTTCCGTCCTATTTCTCTTTATAATGTGATTTATAAGATTATTTCTAAGCTGGTAGTGGAAAGATTGAAGAACTGGCTTGGGGGGTCATTTCTGAAGAGCAGAGTGGGTTTGTGCAGGGTCGTCAAATCTTGGATGAAGTAGTCATCGCTATTGAGACCATTCATTCTATGGTTGCTTCAAAGGAAAACGCTATGTTTATCAAGTTGGACATGGCAAAGGCTTATGATAGAGTCTAATGATCCTTTCTCCAGAAGATTCTTAGGGCCTTTGGTTTTGTTGATGACTGGATCCAATGGGTTATGAGTTGTGTTTCGTCTACCTCGTTCTCTGTGCTAATTAATGGAGATCATACTAAGTTGTTTGGTGCATCTAGGGGTCTTCGTCAGGGGGACCCTCTTTCCCCATACTTATTCATTCTTTTGGATGAGGGTCTAGGGAGATTGATTAAGTATAATGTGATACTGGGTATTATTCATGGTTGGAGTTGGGGTAATGACATACCTCCTCAATCCCACTTGTAGTTTGTGGATGATATGGCCCTGATGGGACTGGATAGGATTAGAGAAGCTATAAATATGCGTAAAATCTTGGATGTCTATCTTGTTGCTTTTGGTCAGGTGAACAATGAGGATAAATCTTCCATTATCTTCTTCAACACACCTAGAACTATTCAGTTGAGGATTTCTCATATCTTGAGATTCTAGGTCAGTTCTCTTCCCTTGACTTACCTGGGTATTCCTATCTATGCTGGTAATCCTCCCAAGGACTCTTGGCAGGGTATTCCGGACAAATTTCGCATGAAGGTTGAACATTGGACTCATAGATGGTTATCCTTTACTGGGTGGGTTCAACTGATCCACTCGGTGGTCCATGCTCTTTTGATTTATAGTTGTATGCTCCGAGTGGCCCCAAAGTGGTTTGTGAAGGAATTGGATTCTTTGGGAAGACAATTCTTATGGGCAAGCAACCTGTCCTCCTATAAATGGAGTCTTGTCAAATGGGACTTGGTGTGCAGCCTGAGGCTTTGGTGACTAAATTATACTGGAGGCAGTGTGTTGAACAGGATCGAGGTTGGGCTAGGATTTTGTCTTGCAAGTATATGCAGAGGATCCCGAAGGAGGAAATCCCAAGATATCTGCTTGCGAGAAAAGGCTTTATGATTTGGATTACTCTCAAGAAAGGAGATATAATGATAAAAGAAGGTCTTTTCTAGATCTGTAAGAAGGGGGAAGAGGTTATTTTTTTGTTCGATTCTTGGGATGGCTATCCCCCCATTATTGATCAGTTTCCTAATTTAGTGAATCTTTGCTAGAGGTTACTAGAGGCAGGATGGTCTAGAGTGAGCAACTTTAAGTCTGTTTATAGGTGTGGGCAACTCGAGATGGTGCGGTGGAAGGTTGCTAATGAATGGCTGATTGTTGATATGGAGGAAGATTGTGCTGAGCTTCATGGCATTTTGGCTAGTAGACACTGTAGTTCCCTTAAGGATAGGGATAGACTTGCTTGGTCCCTGAATCCTAAGGGTGTTTTTACTGTTGCCAGTGAGTACCAGGAGCTGTTGTTTCATCGCTTGGAGGGGAGGAAGATGCACTGGTGGAAATATGTTTGGAACAATTTCTCTTGGCCGAAGTGTAACTATTTTTCTTGGACTTTGGCTTTGAATAGATGCCTAACCTGGGATAATATTCACAAGCGTGGGTTCCACGAGCCTTCCATCTATGTTTTGTGTGGTAATGGGGAGGAGGATTCCTCTCACCTATTCTTCAAATGCCCTTTCTCATTGTTGCTTTGGAATTATTGGTGGGGGGTGTGGAATCACCCCTATATTCACGCAAATTCTTTGGTGGAGTTTTGGAGCAGTTTGGGCAGGCCTCCTATTTTGTCCTTTTTTCTCCAGACTGTTTGGCACATTGGGCCCATCTTCATACTTTAGCAGATCTAGCTAGAGAGGAATAGGAGGATCTTTAGGGATGTCAGATTGTTAGTTAAACAAGTATGGAATAGAATCATTGGCATGATCCAAGAGACAGTGGAAGCTAAATGTGAGGTGAATTTTCCTTTGGATATAGGAGAGGCTGATATTGTGAGTAGGTTGGGTTTGTAGGAGATGTCTCCTACCTCATCTTGTATCATGAGAGGTAGACATGTTAAGAAAAAGGTTAAAAGGGTGGGAAGATGGTTTCTCCCTCAAGATGATTCCATTAAGATTAACATTGATGGCTCCTCTTAGGGTAATCCGAGTCCTGTTGGGATTGGGGGTGTTGGTAGGGATTGTATGGATTGATACCTATCAGGACTTGCATAAGATCTTTGCTGAGGATACGAATAGTTATAAAGTTGGTTGATTTTTTGTTGGGTCTGTTGTTCTGCTGGAGCCTTGTGGCTCTAGCTTTCTTATGTAATGCTGGTTTCTGATTATTAATAAAGTTTTTACCCCTTTATTAAAAAAAAAATTCTAAAATAACTTTTTACTAATTTAAAATTGTTATCTTGTCATTCGTCCCTCATAACAAGAGTGAGTTGCCTTGCAAAATTTTTAGTTGAGTCCTTGTCTTGTTTAAAATTTGTAATCCACTTGTAAATCATTTCTAGATCATTAGCATTAAGTTTCAATGGTCTGTTGAACCTCATGAACCCCTTGAACCATTTTGAACAAAGTTCATAGTGTTCATTTAGGTTCCGTAGGTTATAAGTGGTGTCTAAGAGATTTTCAAACTAACACTCACCCAAGTTTTTTGTAGTAGTTCTACTTCACAGTCACGAGTGATGTTTCATATCCTCTTTTTCCGGGTTGTGAACCATTTGAACTTAGTTCAAACAGTTTAGGGATGTTCAACATGTTCAATGAAGTTCAAACATTCAACGCACAACCAAAATGGAGAGGCAAAGCAATCAGTGGACAAATTTGGTCAACCAACAAAAGTTTGGAAGAGGAATATTGATTCACCATTTACTTAGGCACCAATTGATTATTTTTCCTAGAGGATTGTGAAAGAGTTAGCACAGAGAATGTTTATAAATTTCAATGCAGCCTGTAAATACAAATTTTTTGAGATAACAAAATCAGTCTCTGTGCAGGGGGTATATCTCTCACTTCAATCATTGGATCAAAATGGATTTCGGATATGTTTTATGAAACCTATTTTTATAAGTTATTACCAAAGGAATTCTGGAAATTCAATCTAGTCTGCAAGATACACTTAACAGAATATAAGTCTAGAACAAAGAACATTTTCTAATTTTTGTGACAGAAAAACCATCATGTTATGGGGGGCATATATTTTTATTCCACCGTTGGATTTTTCCCATTTTTGGATATATTGTGCACAGACACGTTGTGCACTTTTCAACTGAAGCGATTAAGCGAATTATGTCTCCTTTAAAAGATATGCTTGACTGAGTGCAGGTCTGTCCAAGGTGACCAACAGCAACCGAGTTTCTTGTCTTCAAATATTAACAAGGCACAACTTGTATTTGCAACGATGGAGCCCATAATTAATTCATAAATCTTATGTATTTTAAGTTATAATGTTTTCAGATTAAAACATTATGATTAAAGATTACATTGAAGCCAAGAAAGTGTTGAAAGAATTAAGACAGTTATTTATATCCAGTTGTCAGCATATGATATGTCAGGATTCAGTTTTTGGAACTGAAAGTGTCTCACCGAGAGGAAAAGAAGGATAAATATGCAAAAGAAAGGGAAAAGAAGGGTTCTTTTTCTAGCAGTCTGTGTGCTATAGGAAAGGGCAATAATTTATGAGTTTTTAATTATAGCAGGGGGCATGTTTTCTTTGCCTACAATTGTAATGTACAGAAGTTGAGTCTTGGAACTCATTTTGATATTGAAGGAATGAAGAAGGCATTCAAGAGTCTTTGAATTCTTTATTGTTGTCTTCAGATTTTATTGAGCTTTGTCTCATTAATATTATTTTTCAGTACCATTCTTGTCATGACAAGCTGTAGATGTGATTGATTCTGGAAATTTGTTTTCAGATTGAGTTACCTCTTGGGAAGGATATGTGCTCCTACCTCTTTAGTTATTTTCTATGGGTGTTGGGAATATGAACTGTGTTTTCTTTTTCCTGCATTCACTTTATTTAGTATTCAGTCCTCTTCACATTTACTTCATGGTTATGAGTAGGTGTTAGTGCCTTTAGTTGCTTTCTGGTTAAAAGCAAATGTGTGGTTTAAAACCAATTAATTTATTGAACATCTGACCGGGGAGCTGTACCCTATAAAATTCAGAGGAAGATTATCAATCCCATGATAATCGATCCAACTGTTAGTGCTTTTTGTCCTTCATTCTGGGCATTGGGACTTAATTTGCATATTCATTTTTGAAGGACAAATCTATTCACTAACAAAAATAAATAAAAATAATTATTATTTATTTATTTGTATTAGTATTATGTTGTAATTATATTAACATAATTATAATAAAATAAAATAGTTATTAAATAGTTTCAAAGCAAAATAGAATAGTATCTTAAGTTGTCTCATTCATTATGATTGTGATACTTGGCACATGTTAATTTAATCTTGCATTAGGGTTTCATTCATCCTTTTCTGAGGATTTATTCATCCATTGTAATTGTTTATCTCTAATATTCTATCTCCAATATTTCTTGTGTGCAATAATACAAAATCCTTAGGTTGTTATGGAGCATATTATCTTTTCTTGATCTATTTTATGTGATAGGTGCTTTGCTTGCATATGATTATTAGCTCCTATGGTTGTATCATCAACTTCTACATGGTATGAGAGAAAAATTGTCAAGTTCATGGGATCCAACCTTGGGTGATTTTTCCATGCACATTGGGCTCATACATAGGTTTTCATCACATTCACATCATCCCAAAATCTTAAGATTAACTATCATTTTGTCAAAATCCAAGAAGTTGAAGTTTTGAATTAATTTGGTTAATGACATGATAATTAAGGCAAAATCTAGGGTTATCTAAAAATATGGGCACTTTGACATAAAATTAAGGTTACCGTCACGCTCAAGAGGTTTGAGAACCCTAAAAGTGCCTATCAAACCATTGAAAATGGTCTACTCGAAATTTTTTATATTATTTTTGCTTGGCAGGAAAATCCATATGGACCTCGTATGCAGATAAGGTCAAATTGCAGGTCAAGTAAAAAATATGCTTTCATTGTTGTTCCTTTTCAAAGAAAAACTACAAACAAAGGGGGGTCAAATCCTTTTGCAGCTCTTTTTTTGGTACAAAGTACACTGCAATAGTCGATGTGACCAATGCCATTAGTGCTTACATCAATAGGTTTCCTCCAAACATAGTGACAAACTATATTTAGTGCCCCTAAAAATAGTGAAATTTCACTAAATTTGGAGATTGGCCACTTTTAGTGAAATGAATCTTTTTGATAAATATTTTTGGGGCATAAGGCATATTCCAATGACCTGTTTTTTTTTATTTTGACTAGTCTCAATCTTTTTGCCATAACTTGGTCATATGGGCTTGAAATTGCACAAACGAGATATCGTCAAAAAGATGGTTCTAACATTGATATAAATTTGTAGATAGTTTCATCAGTTTTTGCACCAAATTTTTGTACTATGCCTCTGAAGTTAGCCTTCAATTTTGTGCTTTTGGAGCCATATCTTGCACATCTGGACTCTATTTTTTGAAAACTAGATATTGCTATAAAGCTCTCAAAATTATTTTATCTAAATTTGTAGTTAGTTTTTTCTAAAACATTCATCAAGTACTTAATGATCTTAGTTTTTGTCATTTCTTGATTTTGTGATTTCTTAGCTTATACAAGTGCAAAAGGGTTCATTTTTCTTGCTATGGGGGGGGGGGGAGGGGGTGGTAGAATCATCTTTTTCAGATTTCTATATTGCCCTAACCCTAGCCTAAATACAATGGTGGAACCCTTTGTTAAGATACTCACACCCCATAACTATCATAGCTGGAAGACCAAAATGACCGGATTGCTTAGATCTAGGGGATTATGGTCTTGTTTAAATGAGACACAACCCAATTTGATTCGTCAATTTGAGATCATTCATTTTAGGGACAAGATGGATGAGGCTATGGGTTTGATTGGCCTACATGTTTCTGATAGTCTCCAATTCCATATTGATTCATGTACCACTCCTAAGGCTGCATGGATCAAATTTGAGCAATTTTTTGGGGGTATTAATGAGTTTTGTGCACTTTAGCTTGAGATGGATTCAAAATCATTGGTTCCTAGTTTCTTTCCATATTTTGAGGACTTTTTAGAGAATTTTAAATCCATTAGATCACAATTGTATGGTTGTGGAAAGGAGGAGACTAGGGAGTGCATCTTCCTAATTTTGTCCAAGCTTCAAGGCCAATTTCAGTTCTTTGCTTCCTCTTTTTATTCCACCATGGATTCTTTGGGTATTGTATTTTCTATGCCTTCATTTGAGGTGTTTTGTGAGTGTCTAACATAAGAGGAGGCCAAGCTATCACATATTGATTTGGTTTCTAGTTCTAAATCTTAGGCCTTGGTTACTTAGACTCCTACATCTATAGGGAAATAGAAGAAGAAGAAAAAGAAAAATAAAGGTACATAATCTACTTAGCCACCTCTAGCTTCAAAGTCACATGCACATGATTCAGATTCTTCCACCTTTTCTAAGAGGTCTTCATCTAGGAAGGACTTGAGCCTAACCGTCTTTATTGCATCAAACTAGGGTATGATGAGAATTGGTGCTATGCAAAAAAGATTGATGAGCTAATTCATCTTCTACAAAAGCACAATATTCAGCTACTTTCATCTAGTACATTGTCTACTAACACTTCAGGATGTGGAAATTCTAGGTCTTCATTTATGACATGTGGTGAAGACAAGATGAAGGGCCACGCTCTTCTTACATCGACACATTCTCAGTCGTCTAGGTGGCTTCTTGATTTAGGAGCTTCACATCATATGTCATCAAAGGGTATGTTCTCTTAATTTGAGCATCAAGCATTTTCAAATATATTGATGGGTAATAACACTTACATGAGTGTTAATGGGAGTGGTTCTATTGAGGTTGATTGTGACACATTCAATAATGGTCTCTGTGTTTCTTCACTATCTTCCAACCTCCTTTTCATTTACCAAATTACTCATAGTGGGAAAAGCAAGACAATTGAGTTCACCCCTAATTTAGTGCTAATCAAATATCTGCAAAGTAGATAGCTTGTTGTAGTTGCAAGTGTTTACCATGCATCATGGTTGTTTGAGTTCTCTCATTTTGCAGTTGGAAGTGTTAACTAAATTAGGATTATGCTTATAAGGAAAATGTATATTTTCACTATAATGTTTATATTATATTTTCAATTATCATTACTATTTTATTGAAGTGAGATTTATAGTTAATATTACATAATTATAATTAAAAAATATAATTTAAAAATAACAATAATTTAAAAATATAATAATTACACGAAGTAAAAGCATTTAATTTGACAAAATATTTTATTATTATTTTTAAATTATTTTTTGCTCTATACACTCAATTAACCAATTTTTAATTATTTAATGTTAATTATATCTTCACTTCTACCTCTCAACTACCATTCACTCTGAGTCAATTTCAATTTATTGAAAAGGTGAAATAGAGAAAATATGAGAGATTGTGATTACAATAATTAACAATAAAATAACAATAATTCACTTTTTTAGTTTAAAACATTAAGAGAAACAATATTTAATAAAGGTTGATGAATTATATTTTTATTTGATGTTGAGGAGGGATATACTAATGCATTCAGATTCTTTTATTAGTTTAGTCAACAAGCATATAAAATTTTAAAAAATTCTAGAGTTTATATTTTATTTTTATTTTAAATAATTATTAAAAAATTCTAGAGTATTTATTTTTCCTTTTATTGATTCATGTTGGGAATAGTCAATATAAAAATCATTTTTTATTTTGTGAAATACACATCTAATCAATACATTTAATTCATTAAATTAAATTTTAAATATGTTAAAGATTTTAATACATGAACAAAGTAGTCATACTCATACATCATAATTGATCTGAATTATGGATCCGGATGACAATACCTGAGTGAGAACCTGCGGTATTGTAAATTCTGTTTACAAGAACCAGAAAGCATAGAATTGAAGCAAGCCAAAAAGTAATCTATTCCATTCAAAAATCCAACATATAGAAGTTCATGAGATTCCAAGGGTCACAAAAACCTCTTGAGAATCGAAGTCCAACAGTCACATTTGTTCATTACATAATAAAATCTGAAAACTACGAATTTTTTCAAAAAACTATATGAAATGTTATCCGAACTTCAACTAGGCATAACTTTATGTTCAGGACTCGAAATTACGAGCCGTTTAACTCGTTGGAAACGTCTCCAAGAGTTGTAGATGAGATTTTGAAAGAGCATGCTCTTTTGCCGCTTGCTAGACCTAAAAATGGCCAGAAGGCCTTCAAAAATGGAATTTACTAACGTATAGACAAACTAAAAAATATAATTCAAATTTTCTTCTGATCATTACTTCCCCCTTGGAAAGAAATGGGCCCCATTGCATCAACACTTTGAATGAGATGAGGAAAACGTTCTTGAAGCTACTCTCTGGTAAACCACTTTCCTTGTTGAGCAATTTGTCCTGCTCGAACCACTTTGTACAAGTAAATATGTTGTTGTTTGAGTGTTTTCACCATGGTGTCCAGAATCTAATCGTATTGGAATGGGGTAGCTGCATTTGGATTCAATTCTGTAGTGGGGATTGTTTCTGCCACATCTACAACATCTAATAGTGGAGGAAAATATGGCTTCAAGAGTTCCACATTGAAGACTAGATGAAGACCCAGAAATAGAGGTAAATTAAGCTCAAAAGAATTATCACCAACTTGCTTGATGATGGTGTATGGCCCATAACACAGAGTATGAAGCTTCCTATTGGCACCCTGCAATCGTTCCTTCTGGATATGCAACCACGCCTTGTCCCCAACTTGAAAATTATGAGGAGTACGATGTTCATCATGTCTATCCTTATACTTCTTATTGGTGTGTTCCAAAATTTCATGAACTTGTTGTTGTAGATGATGAATTCTATCGATGAACTGGGTTGCCTTATCTTCCTCCTTACCAACACGTGGAACCAGATCAGGTTGAATAAGTGGTATGGCAACGTCCATGGGTGCAAGTGGCCGATAACCAAGACAAACCTCAAATGGGTTGTGGCCAGTTGAATTGTGAATTGCCCTGTTGTAGCTATGCTGAACATATGAAAGACTTTCATCCCATGTGCGGGGATGTTTTGAGTGGTACATTCGTAGGATGTGTATGATCATCTGATTCCCTACCTCTGTTTGGCCATCTGTTTGAGGGTGGAAAGTAGTAGACTTTGTCAATTTTGTGTCCATCTTTTTCCATAGTGTAGACTAGAACTTACTAAGAAACTTGTTGTCTCTATCCGAGATAATGGTATTCAGCAGACCAAAATGAACCCAAATGTATTCAAAGAATAGCTTTGCAGTGTCCTCTGTAGAAATTGTTTTTTTGCATGCCACTATTACTGCCATTTTCGAGAACCTATCTACCACAACATACACACAATCATGGCCTCTTTTGGTGGTAGGAAGACCATACATAAAGTCCATAGAAACTGAGTGCCAAGGTTTTTCAGAAATAGGAAGTGGTGAGTACAGCCCAAGTTTACGATTGGCAAGCTTAGCAATAGCACATGCGGTACAAGCTTGAATATATGAAATAATATCATTCCGTAATTTTGGCCAATAGAAATACTTTTGAAGTATAGCAGTAGTCTTACCTATACCAAAGTGACCAGCAACCTTACTATAGTGAGCTTCCCATATCAACTTTTTGGGTTCTGCATTGGGCACATAGATTTGGCCAAGGTGACAAAGCATTCCATCCTGCAAATAGAAATCATTCACTTGTTGTCCCTTCACTAATTGATTATAAACATCTGCAAATTCAACATCGTTCTCATACAAGCAAGACCAGGCTTCAGTTTGATGACCACATGAGTTCAAAACCATACTTATGGCTGCAATTGGAGGCCTGCTCAAACAATATGCTACTTTGTTAGTACTTCCCTTCTTGTGGCGAATATTGAGGTGAAATTGTTGAAGATATGTTGACCATCGTTGATGTCGATCATTTTGCAACTTCCCTTGTGTTTGCAAAAATTGAAGGGGTTTGTGATCTATGTGGATGACAGTCTCCTTACCCAGAATGTAATGTTTCCACTGCTTGCAGGCTTGAACAATAGCATACAATTCCTTGTCATAAGTAGCATATCAACGCACTGTATCAGAAAAAGTCTGACTGTGATGTGCTACTGGATGATC
Source organism: Cryptomeria japonica (assembly GCF_030272615.1). Lineage (NCBI taxonomy): Eukaryota > Viridiplantae > Streptophyta > Pinopsida > Cupressales > Cupressaceae > Cryptomeria > Cryptomeria japonica. Next base: position 619,739,008 of record NC_081407.1, read on the forward strand.
ATGCTACATGAGGACTACGCCTAGAGCATATTTCGATACATCTGTTTGTATTTCAAATGACTGTTGCGGGCCAGGAAGAGATAAAACTGGTGCAGAACATAACCTTCATTTTAGCCCCTCGGATGCTTCTTGTTGAGCACTTGTCCATTTAAACTTTGCTTGTGTCCCCCCCCCCCTCAATGACTGATTTAGAGGCCAAGATAGATGGGAAAATCCCAACACAAATCTGCGATAAAAGTTTTCCAACCCGAGGAAACTTCGTAACTTTGTAAGACTTCTAGGAGACGGCCAGTCCTTAATCACTTGTATCTTCTCTGGATCAACATGGACACCTTCACTGTCAATAACATATCCTAAGTATCTGATACTCTGCATACCAAAGGAGCACTTTTCTTTGTTTGCATAAAGCCCATGATCTTGTAAGGTTGAGAGAATTTTTTCCACATGTTGCAAATGTTCCTCTGAAGTTTTGTTGAAGATGAATATGTCATCAAGATATACCACCACAAAGGAATCAATGAATGGTTTAAGTATACCATTCATCATTCTCATGAATTTCATTGGAGCATTTGTTAGACCGAAAGGCATCACTAGCCATTCAAACAATCCCTCTTTAGATTTGAAAGTTGTCTTCCACACATCGGCTGATTCAATTGGTACTTGATGGTACCCTGATTTCAAATCAATTTTGGTGAAGAATCGGGCCCCTCTAAGTTGGTCCAAGAGGTCATCTATCCAGGGAAGTGGATACCTGTTTTTGACTGAAATTTTATTCAAGGCCCTATAGTCAATACAAAGTCTCCAAGTTCCATCGTTTTTCTTTGCTAGAACAATGGGGCTGCCACAGGGTGATGCACTTGGACGAATATGTCCCTTCTCAATCAATTCTTACATTTGCCTCTTATTCTCATTATTCTCTAATACTGACCTAAAGTAGACTGGTTCATTAGGTAATGGAGTTCTCAGTATCAAATCAATAGTATGTCTCACTTGGCAGTGTGTAGGTACCCCAGTTGGTAACTTAAACAGATTTTCATATTTCATCAAAATTTGATCCATTGATATTTTCTGCAGAGTTGTGGTGTTTGTGATGGTATGGGAATTATAAACTGATTTTCTTTCTCCTTCAGAATGAATCATCAATAAAATGAATGTTCCTGTTTTGGCAACCAACCTCTTACATTGATTGGCACTAATCAAAGAGGTAGTGTATGCAGGGCTTACCTCTGGTATTCGGTATTTCTGCTCTCCTAATTTGATGGTCATGCTGCGAGGCCTAGACTCATAAACACCATGTCGCTGGTACATATATGGTTGTCCCAGCATAACATCAAAAACATCTAAGGGAGCCACATCACAGATTACCTCATCTTTGAAAGGCTTTATGGAGTATGAAAGGTGACACTGCTGGTGCACCTAGATATCTCTTCCTTGACTAACCCATCCCATTGAATAGGGATGCGGGTGGGTTGTTGTTTTCAGATTCAGTCTCTTCACAGTCTCTGTTGATATTAGGTTCTTTTCACTTCCGCTATCAACGATAAAGTGCAGGGCTTTTCCTCCGACCCACATTTGTGAATGGAACAATCTCTCCTCATCCTCTCAGGGCAACATTCTTGTAGTAGCTACCGTGGCATATGGATCAGCCTCAATGACTTGTTCATGATTTCCTTCTGTGCAAGTTTTTGCTACCTTAGATTCTTCCTCATCTTCATGCGTCTCCATCATTAAGCTTTTTATGGTTTTGCAATCTTTTGTATTATGCGAGGGACTCTTATGGAATTCACACCACATACTGTTTTCTTGTGTCTTCTTCATACTCCATGTTTTTTTTGTTGGTGAATTAGGAGAGGGGTCCTTAGAGGTTTGTTTCCATGTAGTTTTGCCACCTTCACCCTTCCATATGTTGTTTGCAAAATTATCCCTCCTTCCTTTCTGTTTGAATTTCTCTTCAATTTTGGTAGCAAATTTATATGCACTAGGTAAAGTCTCTATGTTCAGGAATTCCATTTCGGTTTGGATGTACATGTGGAGTCCATTCTGATATTTCAAAACTTGGTGCTTCTCACAATCTTTGATGCCAAGCTTTGCTGCTAAGGCATGAAACATATTAGTATATTCCTAAACAGTTTGGTCCTTCTTCTGTCGAAGCAATTGCCACTGCATATATTTATGTTCATATGTATCAATAGGAAAATATTCTTCCTTTATGTGCTCCATGAATTCTCCCCATGTGTGTTTTTGATCAAAAATAAAAGTGCTACCATTTTTTGTTGCCTTGGATGCTAACTTTGCTTCCCACGAATCTTTCACATGATTTTCAGTTTTGAGGAGAGCAAAAGTTATCTTCTCTTCATTTGAAAACTGATTGACAAAGAAATATTTTTCCAGTTTTGAAACCCAATCATCAACAACATCTGCATCGATCTTTCCTTGAAATGTGGGTATATCAAAATTCACTTGCACCTTGAATGGCGTATGCCCTGTGAATGGTGGGTTTGCTTGTGACCCACGACTTTCCAGCATTTGCTTGAATTGCTCCATCATTTTTTCACGTTGTTTTGTTAGTGCATCTGCAACTAATGCTTTAATGTCATCGTCGGTCTGCAACTTAGCCATCTGTGATCATGTGCGTCTCAAAGGAAGGTGGTCTGAAGGATTCCTTATTTCCAACCCCAATCTTTGATATGTTTTGATCGCGTTTGATATGACATACAGGAGCAAACTTGCTTTGATACCACTGATCTGAATTATTTTGTCAATTCAGAGGACAATACCCAAAGCAGAATTTGTGGTATTGTAAACACATAACAAATCATATAAAATTTCATTTGATTGAAAATTTGTAAGAACCATACAATTTTTGGCAAACTCTGTGAAAGAGAGTTGTGTGCCCTTGAATTTATCCCATTTGGGCAAAATCTGTAAAAGAGAGTTGTATGCCTGGAATGTATCCAATTTGGGCAAACTCTGTAAAAGAGAGTTGTATGCCTGAGCCTGTACAATTTAGGCAATCTTGTGAAGGAGCATATGCCTATAACTCTGTAACTCCATAACTCTCCAACTCCTTGCAATTGGATTCGAATTGGGCTTATTTATAAGCTTTCAAGGAAGCTGAACAGCCACCACATTTATGTCCTCATTGGAAGTCGAAAAGACAATCCAGTATTGAAAGGTTATTACATTTATATGAGGACAAAAATGAATTAAAGATTAAAATATTTAATACTCTCACTTATTTCTGATCATTACTCCCTTCTTGAAAGGCAATGGGCCCCATTGCTCGATCATCTTCCAAATAAAATTCTGCCATGTAACTTGAAAGTGCTAATGAGACTCTCCAGAGAATAATCGCTTCTTCCTAATCTGTTGTAGTAGCGGGAGCCTGGTCAGCTTGAGGCATAGCAGCTACTGGTTCCTTGGTAGATGTTGCAGTAGCTTCCTCGTTTCCTTCTGCTGAAGACGAAGACAAGGAAGAGTTTGGCATAGTATGGGCAACGGCTCATTGGTTGTAGATCTGCAGCGATCGAAAATGGCTCTGATACCACTGATCCGAATTATGGATTCGGATGACAATACCTGAGTGAGAACCTGCAGTATTGTAAATTCTGTTTACAAGAACTAGAAAGCATAGAATTGAAGCAAGCCAAAAAGTAATCTATTCCATTCAAAAATCCAACATATAGAAGTTCATGAGATTCCAAGGGTCACAAACACCTCTTGAGAATCGAAGTCCAACAGTCACATTTGTTCATTACATAATAAAATCTAAAAACTACGAAATTCTCAAAAAACTATATGAAATTTTATCCTAAATTCAACTAGGCATAACTTTCTGCTCGGGACTCGAAATTACGAGCCGTGTAACTCGTTGGAAAGGTCTCCAAGAGTTGTAGATGAGATTTTGAAAGAGCATGCTCTTTTGCCGCTTGCTAGACCTAAAAATGACCAGAAGGCCTTCAAAAATACAATTTACTAACGTATAGACAAACTAAAAAATATAATTCAAATTTTCTTATGATCAATAATAATCATATTCTATGTAACAAAATAATTTAATATGAAAAATAAATTTTTTTCTTCATTGAATTAACTTTAAATTTATTTTCTCCTTTTACAAGATCCCTCAATCTCAGTTATTACACACAACAAAATAAATAAAAATTGAATAACATCCATGTCAAATTCAAAAAAAAATAAAAAAATCTTTAAACAAATTGAGATGTGAAAGATAGGAACGTAGTTTTGTTCTTCGTCTCCCCTGGTATTGGTGCTCCTCCTTCGGGTCTCAAACTGTGTTCAAATTAAAATTTTATTTTTAAATGAAAATTACACCTGTATCAGACGTCTTGTTTTCCAAGGGGGATGACAATTAACCTTGTTTTAGAATGGATGAAGTCAAGAAGTAATGACAATTATGGCTAGTTCGTTTTTGAAGAAATCTGATAGCTGATGACGCAGAGCCAAATTGCCAATTCCGTAAGCCACGTTTCTTGCTCTATATTTGCACAGCTGTTTCTTGCCTGTTTGCATCCATAGATGCAGCAATTCCACCGCGGGAGGAAAGATTGTAATGAAATTGCCTTAAGCAGAGCATAGGGAGTTCGTTTTCCTGAATTAATTTGTATTCTTGAATAATTGGGGAGAACTCCTAAAACGCTGATGGCTAAAGACGGTGGGCAGAAAAGTTGTTTGGAAGAAACGTTTACCATCACCAGCAAAAGTTGTGGCCAGAATTTGTGGGTGGATCCCTCAAAGAATGATGATATCGTTGTTTTGAGTGATATAAATAACGCTCATACAAGTCAGGTTAGTTTTTGTCTCGATTCATATTTACAGATTAGTTGCAATATGATTATTCATTTTTTCACAAATTTGGGGTTAATGATTTGACAGCAATGGAAGAAAGTTCCAAAGGGAAATTTATGGAGTTTCCAAAATGTTGCGACTGGAGGTTTCCTGTGTCCGGACAATCGCCCTAGTAACCCTGACGGGGTGAGACTCCATTCCTGAGAATTTTCTGCAGAGTATATATATATATATATATATTCCTTGAGTACTGCAGGGTATGGCATATCTTATACCTTAATTGCTTCTTCTGCAGGTGAGAACAAGTCTGGAGATTCAAGAAAATCAGATGCAGTGGAAGGTCGAGAACTGGGACAATGCCCTTTTTAGCTGGACAATTCTTGACAACGCCAACAGAAACCTTGTCAAAGGTTTAAAAATGGTGGAGAAACATCAACCTGTTAAACTTCTTCCTTGCAAAAGTTCCCAAACCTGCTGTCAGAGCTTTGCATGGGAGATCAAAGGCAGTCCGATATAGCTATGTATTTGTTTGATAGATTGTTATATTAATTTTTTAATAAATTCAGTTGTATTTTGTGTCAATTGAAAAAAAAGGCTCTGTTTAATTTTATTGCATAGCTGAGCCGATCTCAACCTTTAGGGATTGTAATTTATAATTCTATTTAGTAATTTTAATTTGAGTTTCAGAATTGAAGGATTAAATTAATTTAAACATTTTTTTCTGTCACTGTTCAGCAAATAAATGATCATTTTTATAAATTTAGCAATTTTGATTTGACTTTCAGAATTGGATTAAACATTTCTCTTTTGCAACTGTTCGGCAAAAAAATAATCATTTTCACAAATTTAGAATTGTGATTCTTCACAAAATGCAGCTTTATTGAAACCCTCGAATCCCTGCGAATCTAAATTTAAGGGTTTTGTAAATTTTGGTTGAAAGACTCGCTCAATTCCAGCCTTCAGGATTGTAATTCATAATTCTATTTAGTAATTTTGATTGACTTTCTGATTTTGAAAGATTAAACATTTCTTTTCTGGAAACTGTTCAGCAAAAAATGATCGTTTTCACAAATTTAGGAGTGTCATTCTCAAAAAATGTAACGATTCTCAAAACCTCAAGCCACTGCGAATCTCATTTTAAGGGTTATGTTAATTTTGATTGAAAGGCTCGGTCAATTCCAGCCTTCAGGATTGTAATTCAAAATCTATTTAGTACTTTTGATCTACTTTCAGAACTTACTGTCTTGTAAAAAATGATGGTTTTACAAATTTAGAATTGTAATTCTCCAAAAATGAAGCTATATTTAAACCCTCAAGCCCCTGCGAATCTTAATGTAAGGGTTATGTTATTTTTTCTTGAAAGTCTCGGTTCATCCCAGCTTTGAGACCTGTAATTCTGGACATGATTATCATGATAATTAATGAAAACTAACAATTTTTTCGCAATACAACAAGCTCAGAACTGGTAAATTTTGAAAATATTCAATTGGTTTCAAATTTAGTTACTATGCTTTTGCTGATAGGGCATTGCTTATTCGACAAGGATCCTGTGTATTATTATTTATTGGAATCTAGTATAAAGAGAATGCCCTGAAATCTTATTACGTCTTGTTCAGATATTATCTTCTAAGAAGATGCACAAATTCCATTGGCTTTGGCCTCTTATGAGGTTAAATGCAAAACAAGAAACAGGGCATTCCGAGCTTTGTATTTTCTACAGGCCCTGAAAAAACTTCTTGGAGCCAAGGCTTCGCTGTAATTGTAGAAAAAACAACAATCATTAGTTTATGCCTGTGAAGTCAGCGCTGGTTCCTTGTGCATGGACCAAGCTATGTCTATCAGTCCATTGAGAATAATGCTTCTTCCACGATGCTTCAGGCTGGTTGTGCTATGGCCTAGTTTACTCCTAAAAGTTTATGGCCTTTTCATCCCCGCCCTCATCCTATTCGGAGGCCTTGGTTGAAGATCGGTTTCAAACCACTACAAATCAGATGCTATCCAATCTGTGGTTCCGGTCAAAGTGCTTCTGGTTCTATTTCTGTTATTGTTTTCGTTTTCTTTTTCTTTTTTCCTCTGGCCTGTTGTTTTGTAGCTGCTGAGTGAAACTTTTTGTTTTCCTCCTTGGCTGGCTTTTTAATCTTTATGGCAGTGTTTTGTATTCTGTTCATAGCTCCGCCTCCAATCAAAAGCACTTAACTTATATTCTGTTCTTACCTTAATCAAAACTATGATTAGCTTAATATAATAAATGAAGATTTTATGTAATATATTAATATAATTGTATTTTATCCATTCTTATTAATATAATTATCTTTTATCCATTCTTTGTGTTTTGTTAGAGCTGATATAGAATTTTAAAAACGGAAACCAAGAAATTGGTGCTCTGCAAGAGCATAGTTGGTAGCAAAAGTACTCTGATAATTGATTTATGTCTGTATTATTTTCTAATTTCTTTAATATGTTCATTTGTTCTGGTCATGGGTATGTAATTTATTTTGGAGCTCAACTTGAATTATTAACACATAAAGGGAACATAGGGGAAGATGTAGGGTAGAATATGTAGCTTTTACAAAAGGGTGCACCCAATAGGTCATGTCTCAAATTGGTTAGCATTATTAAGTAGATAAGGTAACACATGACATAGGGGCAAAATAAAGAAAAATAAAGACAAAAAATAAGATGCTAACATTGATCTAGTTAGGAATGTGTCTCTTATAGGCACAATGTCGATATAGAAATTTGGGAGTATAGAAAAATAAATTAAAAAATGGAGATTGAGACAAATACACTTCATCGTGATCAAACAAGGATCATGACCCTACACACATAAAATATGTATGCATAGGAAACAAGTAGAAAACAATGTAAGAAGCAAATAATATACAAAGGTTCAAAGAACTACACCCTCAAGAGAAGTAGAGTTTAAGGTGATATAATGAATTAGTAGTTCCATAAAATCTCCACCAAAAATTTCGAGGTAAAAGGTGCCTTGACCATGTTCTTCAACAATTTAGTAGGGCCCAAACCATAGGACATCAATTTTCTTGTGCTTGCCCATGTTTTGTAATCTAGAATTCCAATGAGGATAAGATCTCTAATCTAAAATTTTCTCTTGACAAACTTCTTATCAAAGAGGTATTCTATTTTATACTATCTTAACAAGCTTCGTCATGGGCAATCCATCTCATTTCTTCAAAATTAACGAAATGTTGTTTATTTCTTCCCCTTTAATTTGCCACATCAACTTGTATACCAGTAACTCAAAGTTGATTGGTAGCTTGGCCTTATTGTCTTAAAAATTTAAATAGAATCTTTTTGGTATCCTTCTTTTGTGTCACCCTATTTTGGGATATTTTCCCACAATGCATTTTATTTTATTTTATCATACCATCTCTTCTTATTCGCACATAAGTTTTTTTTTTGTGATATTTATGATGCTTTTGTTACTAGACTTGGCTGATCTATTTCCATATAGATGATAAACAAATGAATATGTTAATGAGATCTTATGTTGTGAACATATATCAATAAAAAATTTGGACCTAAAACACATTGAATTGCTAGCAACTATTCTAGATGGCACATCAAACTTGGCATATATATTATTTAGCAAAAACTCAATCACTACATTTGAGGTTGCATTTCTTTTAGGGATTTATTCTACCTATTTTGTGCAATAATTAGTGGCCACCACTATCCACCTATAGCCATTGCCAAATTTTTCTATCATCTCCCAAACTATAAAGTCTATGCCATATTATTGGAATGGATCCTCTATCGAAATGGTAGTGAGGTGAGAGCACTTGATCACCACCTATATTTTATGAACTTGCTAGGTGGAACTTTCAAGCTTAGAAGAGATGAGTTAGACTTGAAATATGGGTCAATGAGATTGGCTTTAAAAAAGACATATTTGAATCTTGATAAAATATCACATAATTTGCCACATTTTGGAAAACACCACCTACATAGTAGAAAATTCTTATAACATGTTTCCCCAATTCATTTTCAAGGAAAAAAACATGAAAGATGTTGTGGATTCTACTATTATTAGGTGGGTATAATTCATAGGCTACTTCCCCCACCTTTCTCATAATCATGTAGGGACCAAATAATGTAGTTCTTAACTTCTCCACTTCTTTATTTTTTAATGAAGACTACTTATAGGGTTACAACCTGAAGTAAACCATGTCTCTGATTTCAAAAATTCTTTCAATATGTTGGTTTGGATACAACCTCGATTGGTTATGAGCATGTTGAATATGGTCCTTGAGATATTTCAATGTATCTTAACTCTGATAGACTTATAAAACACTGAGAGGAGGGGGGGGGGGGGTGAATCGGTGACACCAAAAACAATACTACTTTAAATACTGACCGGTAGATATTCTTAACAAGTTTGTTAAACACTATTCTTGTAATCCAAAATGATATTAATGCATCCACAATGAGTAAAACATCCACCATAACACAAGTGTTTATACGTGGAAAACCCAAATGGGAAAAACCACAGTGAGATCGGACTCACAAGTTAACTATCTACAGTAATAGGTAACTGACCGATTAAGATCTACAAACATGCTCTGCTAGGAGCGAATCCTATTAAAGATCCCAAAGCTCTATTAGGAGCTATACCCTGTTAAAGGTAGTACCCTGTTAGGAGTAACCTCGGTAGAGGATTCTGAATCCAAACTAATGGATCACCTTGTTAAAGGATTTGTACAATGAAGCTTGTTAGAGCTTACCCAATTAGGGGATTTGACTGTTGTGGTGATTAGAAAACAATAGGTGGTGTGATCTAGAAGTAGCACAACTTGCTTGAATAGATCCTCTTCTGCGCACTCAAAACTGCATTACCAACATACTTTGCGACTTAACTCTTCTGTCTTCACATCAAATCATCTCATATCATATCTCATCATACATACAAAATAGTTCATCAAAATGTCATTATATAGACATTTAGATTTCATGTCGACCTTAGGAATTATATCACAATTTCCTAGGTGCAGTGTATCTGGACAATCAAACATAACTCATCACAAAAAACCGCCAAAATTTGTCGATTAGGATGACTCATCACGACCGGTGATAACTCATCACACAATCAACGAATATCGGTTGGAACACCGATACCGGTTGGAGTTAACCTCTGTCAATATTAAACTGATTGTCCTCCATTGCTTCTTTGATAATCTCTGTTGGATCTTCAAGTTGGTGTCGAGACATTCCTGTATATACTGGTTGACGACATGTACCGGTTTGACACCATCATAAGAAAAACTTTTAATACCGATAGCAATATAATACAAATAAATTTGAAGTAACACTGGTAGACAAACATATGTATGTGTGTACATGTTCCATCAATGCAACATATGAAGTCATTCATTACAATCATCATCAAGCCAACAATCTCCCCCTTTGGCATTGATGGCAACACTTAGAAAATTTTCAAACTATACAGCTAAGTGTGCTTACAAAAATTGTACACATGTATTTTGTTACTCCTACTCCCCCTTAATAATACATAAATTTTTCACAACACATACATATTTCTACTCCCCCTTTGACAACAATGCCAAATTGAAAAAGTAAAATATATACATATATAGCAAAAAATTTCAGCAAAAGTTTACATATATAAAACTTGAAAATCTAAATCAAGGATTGTTCATTGCAATTCTCAGAAAAATGTCACTAAAAGTACGCTTCAATTGAGAAATTATTTTCCCATGTCTCCAGCAAGGTTTCAGTGAGCTCGATTGTAGTCATGACCAGTGTACAAAATTCTTCCATTGAATCAAGTGTACATGTCTCTAGAGTAGCCAAAATTGCTTCTGCATTCTTGTATGCTCTTTGTAACATGTCCACTTTTGGTTTGAGTAAATTCTTCAACTCCTTCAAAGATCGGAGTCTGTTTGCCTGTTCATAATCATAGACATCTAACTTGTTTTGCAAATCATCCACATATTTGCCAAAAGCTAAAATTAAATCCTGTAAAGGTATGTAAGCATGACATATCCTTTCCAATTCTTGCTTGGTTTTTGTTCACCTTTGATTGATATCAGTATATAAGAATGAAACATTGGATGTAAATGCAAGAATTTTCCCTCCTATTTCAATAGCTTTTCTTAACAGGTCTTTATTTAGGGATAGGGCAATTCTCCCTGTATCAATATCCTTCACGATCTATTCTCCTTGCTTCTTCATGTAGCTCTTCTCTGCATAAGTTTGTGTTGCTTCCTCAGGGGACTTAAGTTGGTCAGAGGCATTAGCAACCAACTGGCCAAGCTTGCCAATGGGAGTTGACAAGTTCCCTGTAGTAGTTTCTGGTAGAAGGCTTGATAGAATATCTACAACATTTTGAATGGTTTTGGCTTCCATTCTCTATTCTTTAAGCCTCTTCTTTTGAGCTCTGGATTGCATCACATTTGCAAACTCCAACAATTTACAATTTTGATGCACTCATGTTATCAACATTTATTGGCCCTTTGATGCAAAATGAGTCATCATCATCATCATGTTGTTTTTTAACTAATGCCTTCTCTGGTTCAGCAGATGTCTCCTTATTAGTCGTCTCTTCTTCTTGTACTTTCTCCTTCTCTTGTTCAGCGGTCTGTTTATCAACTTTTTCAGCAAATTCCTCCTGAGTAGCCTATGAAACCGGTGGGAGTTGGGGTTTCACTTGCTGATCATTTACTTGTGCAGGTGGAATATCCACAGTTGGTTGAGTTGCTAGTATCTTTACTGTATTAACTTGTGAATCAGTAATTTCAAGTGGTTGTATATCTAGTACAATGATGTTTCTAGATAGATCAATTGTATCCTGAATATCATCAACAAAAATTACCGGTTGGGAAGTAGTGTCATCCTTCTTCTTGATAGGATAGACAATATCAGCTTGCACTATTTCTTCCTCTTCCATTTCCGGTAAGTCCACAAAATCTTGCTCATTATTCTATTGGGACTCTATTAGTTGACGCATTCTTTGAAATTCCTTCGCTATCTGATGAGTATCAACTTCAATAGGTTGCACCTTCCCACTAAGTAGTTTCAATCTCCTTGACTTAAAAGAAAATTGAGCCTTGTGTTTATCAAGCAATACAATTAACTCATCTTTTGACAAAACAGGAAAATATTGCAAAAACACATTATCAATATTTTTTTTTCCTTCTTCACAGCTTCCTCCCATTTATTCAAAAGAATAGTATATAAAAATTTAGAAATATCTTTCTCAAGATCATGAGGTAATCGATTGTAATGACACAAATAAATGATTACCTGTTGAACAATTTGTTCCTTCTGATTATCATCAAATGAATCAAAATATTCTTTGACATTATCAAATCTGCTCCTTCCCAATGTCTTTACAGTTATCTCAAAATTAGACATAGGCTTGTAAGAAAAAGAATTAATGGGAATAGTTTCAACTGGTTTGGACTTCTTGCCAGTTGCCTTTACCTTCTTTGGTTCTTCCTCAATATCAGTTTCATCAGATTCTTCTTGAAGAATCAGTTGTCGACCTCTTTTCTTTGTTGCAGTCTGCTTCTTTATGTATACCTTAGGTGTCGGTTCCTTTTTAGTTTGGACACTTCGTGTCACTCTAGTACTTTTTGTCACCGGAGGCGCTTGCTCGGCCTTTTTCTTCTTTCCTTTACCACTACTGGTTGGAGCACTATTGGTTTCAGCTTTTGTAGTTTGCTCCTGAGCAGTATCCAGTCTTTTCTTCTTTTTGTCCACTGGAGATGCCAACAGGTTATTGGCATAACCAATCAATGTCATAATTGACTTCATAGCTTATGTCTTCCATTTCATCTTCTCTCGGTTCAATAGCTTCCATCAAACAGAAATCAGTGGTGACTGTGAAAATGATGTCCTTAGCAAAGTTTTTCACCACATCCTCAGGTAGCCTTACCCTCATACTCATTTTCTTCTGAAATTCATTGAAATATTTGTTCATTGTGGTCGAGAAGGTGTTCTTAACAGCCTTAATGTTGTTCTTAATCTGAGCAGTTATCGGTAGGTCTTTAGACCATTCTAGATCACCAATTCCTGGTAGGAAATTTTGAAAGTAAAAGAATAGACCAATCAGTAACTGACCAAACTTTAACTTTTGACTATTGTCCTTCTTGATTGACTGTAGGTTCAACATTAATTGACTTCTTATGGCCTCACAAAGGTCATAATTTGCATTCTCAACAATCATTTTATAAGCAGTATGCACTGCTACAAATGGTACATTGTTCATTCTACTGGAATAGAATATCCGGTAGCCTATAACCATAGTAGCCAATTTAACCGTTGGGTCCTTAATGTTATTGATAGAAAAAACATGCCCATCAGAGGTTGATGAAGTTAAAGTGGTTACTGTCTCCCTAGAAATTTGCCTCAGCTTAGGCACTTCACCGGTTGACCAAAAACCAATTACAGCTTGAATAGCCTCCTTGGTTATAGTGTGTGTTCTTTCCAAATACATATTCTCACCATGAACACGACTCAAAATGATTTGGATATGTTCCTCTTCAAAATCCTCAAGAAAATAAGTTGCATTATGAAAACCTTTCTCATAAACCCTAATATACTTGGGTTGAATCTTTCCGCTCTTATCGCAGAGGGTTTTCAACTGAGAATAAATTGACAATGATCCTAAATCAATGTAGTTAGACAAATCTCCTTTTACAATGACTCCATCGGGAACTTGAGATAAAGCATTATAAGACACAATTCGTTTTGATTCTACAACCTCCATAGATTCTGATGTGATCATTAACCTATCTACTTACTTAGATGATGAAGCCATCTCAGATAAACTAGATTCGAAGTAGGATTTACAAAGAAATACCTCAATTCACACATGATGCCTTGGTTACCAATTGATTTCTCAAATGCACACCAGTTCAACCTTCACTAACCTTTGAATTGGCTTCAATCACGCAAATCACGACACGAATTCGACTAAAACCAGCTAGCAATTCTTTCTTCACTCTGCAAGTGCTCAAGAATTCTCTCTTGAATGCATTTAGGGTAAAAATAACAAAGTAAAACTTGCTTTTATCCTTTTTACCTACTACATTAAATGTTTGACCACTAGGGTTACAAACCCTAATACACCGCTTAACGATGCATACAATATTAACAGGTGTAAAACCGGTTGATGAACTTTTGAAAAATTGATTGACAAAAGATATCAAGATTTCACACATAACAACTCAAAATTCAAAACTCTTTTACCACTCTTATTTCAAGGGGTTTGGAAGTAGATTTACCACTATGCTCCCCTTAGCCATGTTGATAGGCTTAATTCACCGGTGCAGGATTCTCCATAGTGGGTGAAGTATTAGGTTCTTCTGCAGGTATATCATCACTCTTCTTCTTCTAGATTCTATTCATCTCTTCTATGGTTTCCTCAATATTTACCTTATGCTTTCCTTTTTGATCATTAGAATGATTAACCAGTTTGTTCTTTCTGGATCTACAAAACTTTGCCATGTGTCCCAATTTATGATAATGATAGCAGGCCATTCTAGATGATCTCCAAGGTCCCGCATTACCTCTTCTAGTTCTCCTTCTGCAATTCATAGCCACATGACCATAATTGTTACAAATGGTGCAAATGACATTAGTTACCTTTTCCATCTCAAATGGACTAAACCGGTTGACATAGGGTCTCTGCTAGTTCATGTTACCTTGGTTATCATGGGTTCTCATCCAGTTGTCATTAGGTCTTGGATTCATGTGAGGTACTAGATTATTTGCTCCATATTTGCGTTCAACTGATCTATGTCCATACATCTTGCATGTGAAACAATGACCTTCAAATCTCTTAGATACATATCTAGTATTTGCATTGTAACTTGTATTTCCACTGGGTTTTCTTCTACACGCATTTGCAGTATGTCCAGGCTTATGATAGACAAAGCAAACAAGTTTAAAAACTTTCTTACCGATAGGCTTGTTATCCTTGGGAGCAGTTTTGTCCTTGTGAATGTTGTTCTTTGTACCGGAAGACTCTCCTTTCTCAAAAGTTTTAAAACCTAGTCCAGAAGTATCACCTTTCATTCTTTGTGATTGGATCTACTCATCCAGCATGGTAGAAATTTTGTTGAACTTTACCAGCTTTCCATTGGCTTTAGTGAGTTCTCTGGCAAGATCTTCATTGTGTTTGAAAGAGTCTCTTTCAGAGATGATGTCATTTCAAGATCTAGTTGCAAGACCTCTTTTTCTTCTTTCTATGCATGCCAATGCTCATGCAGAGTAGCATTCTCTCGTTTGATCTTTGAAATCTCATGATCTCTTTCTTTGACAATATCTTTAACTGCCCTCCTAGCTTCCAGCTCTTGACTCATGCAGATAGTTAGGGCTTCTAACTCTCTTCTTAGATTTAGCTTCTCACCATTCAGTTTTTCAACTTCTTCGGCTAATGCATCAATGTTAGCTTCATCTAAAGAACTATTATCAGATATTTCCAATAGTTTTTTAGTTAGCTCTCTCCTTTTGACTTGTGATGCTTTGAATCTAACCCTTAGGGTTTCAAGCTCATCCTTGGTAGCTTCAAGCACTCTAGCCATCTCAAAGTAGCTCATATCCCCCATGGTGGCTTTAGGGTTTCCTTCCAAGCGATTAAGCCTTAAAGAAGTTAGGCTCTGATACCAATTGATAGACTTATAAAGCACTGAGAGGGGGGGTGAATCAATGACACCAAGAACAATACTACTTTAAATACTGACCAGTAGATATTCTTAACAAGTTTGTTAAACACTATGCATGTAATCCAAAATAATATTAATGCATCCACAATAAGTAAAACATCCACCATAACACAAGTGTTTATATGTGGAAAACCCAAATGGGAAAAACCACGGTGAGATGGGACTCACAAGTTAACTATCTGCAGTAATAGGTAATTGACTGGTTAAGGTCTACAAACATGCTTTGCTAGGAGTGAATCCTGTTAAAGATCCCAAAGCTCTGTTAGGAGCTATACCCTGTTAAAGGTAGTACCCTGTTAGGAGTAACCTCGGTAGAGGATTTCTGAATCCAAACTAATGGATCACCTTGTTAAAGGATTTGTACAATGAAGCTTGTTAGAGCTTACCCGGTTAGGGGATTTGATTGTTGTAGTGATTAGAAAACAACAGGTGGTGTGATCTAAAAGTAGCACAAATTGCTTGAATAGATCCTCTTCTGCGCACTCAAAACTGCATTACCAACATACTCTGCGTCTTCACTCTTCTGTCTTCGCATCAAATCATCTCATATCATATCTCATCATACATACAAAATAGTTCATCATAATGTCATTATATAGACATTTAGATTTCATGTCGGCCTTAAGAATTATATCACAATTTCCTAGGTGCAGTGTATCTGGACAATCAAACATAACTAATCACAAAATACCGCCAAAATTTTTCGGTTAGGATAACTCATCACACAATCAACGAATACCAGTTGGAACACCAATATCGGTTGGAGTTAACCTTTGTCAACATATAAACCGATTATCCTCCATTGCTTCTTTGATAATCTTCGCTGGATCTTCAAGTTGGTGTTGGGACATTCCTGTATATACCGGTTGACGACATGTATCGGTTTGACACCATCATAAGCAAAACTTCTAATACCGGTAGCAATATAATATAAATAACTTTGAAGTAACACCTGTAGACAAACATATGTGTGTGTGTACATGTTCCATCAATGACAACATATGAAGTCATTCATTACAATCATCATCAAGCCAACAAAATCTACTTGACCATATCTATTGCTTTGGGCACCCTAATTTCTATTATTACAAGATACATGTAAAGGTTAAAGCATTATACCCATACAAAGAAATGAAAGGTGACATACATATGAATATTGGTTGGAGGTATTGTAGAAATGTTCTCCCAAATGTAATTTCTTAAGTACCTTTCAATTCATTTGTTCATAATTTTATTTTGTGCATCCATTTAGGGGTGATAACTTGTGTTGGGGGTGAACTTTGTTCCTACCAAAAGAAATAATTTTGGCCAAAACCAAAAGTGACTCAAAACTCTATTTCTCTTGTCACTAATGATGCTCACAAGTAAACCATGTAACCTAAAAACTTTCTTAGAGAATAAATAAATATATTGGGAAGCCTTGGATTCAAGGACATGGCATAAAGGTGTGAATACTTGGTGTGTTTATCTACCACCATAAAGATGCAATCTTTGCCAATTATCTTTGGTAATCTAGTGATAAATTTAATAGATAACTTTCCTATTTTTTTCTCAGGAAGGAGTAATTGCTAAAGAAAACCTATGGGATAGATTTAATCTACCTTGTTTTTTCTCGCAAGATAGACATTCATCAATGTCCTTGACCACATCCCTTATGATTATACCTAGGAGAATATCTCTCTTTGATTTATTTTTATGTCTTGAAATACCTTCAAATGTATTGATATCTTTTCCTTTATCTTTGACTCTGGGTCAAATATATCCTATCTTTATGTAGAATTAGGTCTCCCACCACTTCAAACATGTCACCTTATACTCTTGAATCCAATAACTCAGTAGTAAAATCATTCTTGGTATATTAAAATATGATGGTGGCGACCCAATTAGTAGAGATTTCAGAATTGGAAAATAGAGTGGGTCTATGAGATATTACATTATGCCCAACCTTCACATATTCAATATCAAAATCATGTGCTTGTAGCTTGATAACCCACTTCTATCGTCTTTCATTTAAGTTTTTTTTTTTGAGAAAGTACTTGAGATTGTTGTGGTTAGTTTTAACCACAAACTTTCCACACACCAAGTATTGTCTAAACTTTGTTAAGGTGTGAAGGATTGCTAACATCTCCATATCATAGCAAAAAACTTATTTTCTACCTCTATAGTTTCCTACTTTCCAAAGAAATGTGATGTTATTGATACATCAAAATAACTCGAATGCCTTCACCAAAAGCATCACATTCCAACAAAAATAAGAGCAATAAAATTGAGAATACAAGCACTAGACATGAATACATTACCTCTTTCAATTTGTTAAAAGTATGCTCAACAACATATATATAGTTGAATGAACCTTTCTTAGTCAAATATTTGTGTGGTATAATGAGCAAAGAGAATTCAACAACATAGCTCTTGTAGTAGCTACATAACCATGTAAGAATCCTCATAATCATGATACATTCTTGAGTTGGCCAATCTTCAATGTATTGGATCTTTCATTGGTCCATTTGGACTCCTTGTGCACTAGTGAAATATCACAAATATAGTATCTCCCTAAGCCCAAACTCACACTTGGACTATTTACAAAGAATGATTGTTTCTCTAATATGCTCAAGACTTTATCCAAATTTTGTAGGTGGTCCTACCAAGTTGTATTGTATATATCAAAATACTATCAAAGAAAACTAGGACAAATTGTTTCAATTACTTGCTAAATACCTTGTTCATGCATGATTAGAAGTTGAAAAAGGGCATTAGTCAAGCCAAAGAGCATGAATAGAAACTCAAAGTGTCCACAATGACACCTAAAAACAATCTTTTAAACATTGTCATCCATCATTTTGATTTAATGGTATCATGAGCACATATAAATCTTTGAGAAGTATACAACTTCATAAAGCTCATCTATCAATTCACTAATCTCCTAGGGATATGATATATATATAGTGCTTGATATATAGTCATTGTCTTATTTAGTGCTTGATATTCAATACACATTCTCATGATAACATCCTTTTTTTCACCAATATTGTTGTAGAGGAAAATAGATTAAATATTAGCCTAACATGGCCCATGTCCAATGCATTTTTTATTTCCTTATCTATCTCTTCCTTGTGGACCCTAAGGAAATGACAATGAGTGGTTATCACTATATTTGCACTCATTTAGAGCCCAATAATATGTTGGAACCCTTGATCAATGAAAATCGTAGGGGAATATATCCTTAAAACCCCTTGCTATACTTGTGAAAAATATGTTGCACATCAATATTATAAGCATCCTTTTCATTCATGGATGACTCTTTTGGTGTGATCAAGCATTTAGTTGCCCAAGCTACTTGTCAAACTCTTCTAAAAAAAATCTATACTTTTACAAGTAATTACTTGGGGTGCTCTATTTTGGATTCTCTTGAGAACCACTTCCTTTCCTTCACTTTTTAGTTTCAATTCCACCAATTGGTAGTTTTGTGACAGTTCTCCTAAATAATGTAGCAATTGTACCCCAAGCACCATCTCAATAACTCTCAATCTGGCCATATATAAATCCTTACATGTCACATGATCTTTTTGGAGTCATTTTTAGATGCTAAATTATTTGTGCATGTGGTATTCTAAACCTATTAGCCACTATCGTATTGAATCCCTTAAAATTCTTAATTATTAAGCCTCTTCTTGCCACCAAACAGTAGTTTATAAAATTATGGGTTTTTGCACTATTTATCAAGATAGTGATCAGTTGATTATTAGCACCATGTGAATCCTAATGGATTGTACATTTGAGTTTTGAGGAGATCCACAAGAGTTCTTTCACCTATCTCTTCTCCTCCTTCATCAAATTCTTCCTTTGCATTCTCAACCTCAACTTCTTTTATTTCCTCGTTTGACTTGACTTCAATATAGTGCACTCAACCTTTGCTAAGGCACTTGTATCCTTGCTCCTAAGGTTCTTTGCAATGGAAACAAAATTTATTCCTCCCAAATTCATTTTATTTATTTCCTAGGATATAATTACACTTTACTTAAGCTTACTTAAGGAATTGCATAGGTGTAGTTGGAGCATTTCCACTTTAGGTGGATTTATCCTTTCCTTGGATGCATAGTTATTTGTGTCAACTAGTTAAGTTCTCACTAACTCCTACCAACCTTTGCATCTCATTGGTCCACATGTCATTATTGTGTGCTCTCATCTCCTTTTGCCTTGCATGTATAAGTAGGGTTATGTACATTGTATATTCATCTAGCTATTTGCATCTTGATGAGAATACAATTTGTTCTTATCACATATCATTTCTCTCTTGTTCTTGTGCTTTTCATTGCCTCTAGATATTAGGTGGCTAGGTACTTCATAGCCAATTCTTACATGGTATCAAAGCTTTTAGAGTGTCATTGGTTTGCCATTTGAGAGAATTTTGGTGCAATTTGAGGTTTTGCATTTCATGGTTTTCTATTCCAATTCATTATTGGGGCTTGTTGGGTCAGATATGAGGTTACCATTGGATTGAGGAGGTTCGATAAAGTCATAATCGCCTTTTGTTCGTCCAAATTTGACATTGGAGGCCAAATCTACTGTCGTTTGAAGGTGAAGGGTGGTTACCAGACCTAGGAGTAAATTGCGATTTTGGAGCACTTGGGCCAAATCAGACATCACCATCGCGCTCAAAAGGCCCAAAAACACCAAGATCGCTTGTCAATTCATCAAAATCATCCATCATCACGCACTGAGAAAATTCGCCTCCCTGGTTGTCGTACAAACTTGCAGGTATGATTTTTTTAAAAAAAATTTTAAAAAAAAAATTTATTTTTCTATGTATTTGATTTTTTGCAGTTTTGTTTTTTTATTAAAATCGGGGGGTGTATTTTTTAATCATTTGAAAGTTTTTTTATAAAATATAAATTATAATTTTTTTAAGGTACCATGACAGGTACCCACAGGCCCTGCCACGACAACCATGACAAGTACTCACGGGCCCTGCCACGATTTATCGTGCACAAAGTACCCTGCGGGCCCTTGTCACAACCCTGCCATGGTTTATGTGTGCAAGGTCAAACCTTTTAAAGATTTTTGTTTTTTAATTAACATTTAAAAAAGTTTTTAATAAAAAAAAAAAATTAAATAAAGTTTTTTGGTTTGATTTTTTATTAAAGTTTTTTTAATTATTAAAAATTTTAATTTATATTTTTCTTTATTAATATCTTGTCCACCTATCATACCTGTATTGCAACGTCTTCCAACCGACAGCCATCGGGGTCAATTGCTCCTAAATTTTTCTTGGTGGCATACCAATCAGAAGCATCTTCATTTGTAGTCTTCTATAGGGCATCTTTTTGGTGGCATCATCTTCATGTTTCCAGATTTGCACTTTGTCATGTTGTATTCTCTTGCATGAGCTTTGTTGTACTCACACTAATATAAAGTGGCACACCTCTTTGTACTTTGTCATTAATGACATATTTGATGTAATCCTCCTATATTCGGTAGATTAGGAACTATCTTGCGAGACTTGGTACATGTCTTCAATTGAGAATGTGTGTAGATTGAGTATCTAGACGATTCTCATATAGGTTGTCTCCATGGCTAATATTCATCATGTTGTAGTGAGTGATTCATTAGCCATTCTTCATCAATAGTGGTACCTGGTTTTGTCACACTTTAACATTCTTGGTGCAACATTGGCTCTATTTCTTCCTAATGGGGAGGAATGTTGGTTGACATCTTGGACCATCTTTGCAAGAGATTCTACTTTGAGTGGGGGCTTCATGGTTTCTCTTTTCTCTCTTATGGGGAGAATTTTTCCTCTCATGAGGTTTTGTTCTTCTCATTCTTCTTTGAGAGAATTGTGTGTTTTCATCTCTCTTTTGGGGGAGAGTTTTTTCCCACTAGGTTTTTCTCTATTTCTTTGTTTGTAAGAGATTGCATTGCATTTGTTCATGGGTACCTAACATGGCCTAGTAGCCGGGATCCATCTTGCATTGTTAGCTTGAGTCTACATTTCCCTAAGTTACACTTAAGGGGGGTTGTTGGTGTAATTTAATTTATTTTATTTATCTCCTAGGATATGATTATAGTTTACTTAAGCTTACATAAGGAATTGCATAGGAGTAGTAGGAGCATTTTCACTTTATGTGGATTTATCCTTTCCTAGGATGCATAGTTATTTGTGTCGAGTGGTTGAGTTCTAACTAACTCCTACCTACCCTTGCATCTCATTAGGCCGCATGTTATTATTATGTGCTCTCATCTCCTTTTGTCTTGCCTATATAAGTAGGCTTATGTACATTGTTTATTCATCTAGCTATTTTCATCTTGATGAGAATACCATTTGTTCTTGTCACATATTATTTCTCTCTTGTTCTTGTGCTTTCCATTGCCTCTAGAGCTTGGGTGGCTACCTTCATAGCCAATTCTTACAAATTATTTTTAATGGTGGTAATATATTCTATGTACTTGGTTCTCCCTTTTGAAACTTCCCTTGATTTATAGGTGGAGAATTATCATAGGATATACTTTGAGTTAAGGATTATCTAAGGCAATGACCCTTTTTATTGCATCATAAAGAGTGGAAGGATATAATGCCTTTACCAATCCCTTTAGTGGATTTGTCAATCCTTCTACAAATAGAACTATGATCAATTATTTTCTTATGTACATTATAAAATTTGATAGCTATCCTCTCAAATTCACCTATATATTGCTCCATTGGTCCATTTTTTTGTTGTTGTGTCAATTCTTGAAACTATTGTTCGGATCAACCCTATCAAATATTTCAATCAATCTTTAACTAAACTCTTCAAAAGTAGTGGTGAGACTATAACTTTGTGTCACTATTCCATGGTACCACTATTCATGGCCTACCTCTTCTAAATGTAGGGCGATAAACTTGATGACTTCTTTTTTATACATTGGATTTAGAGACAAGAGGATATTAATTTTCTAGATTTAAGTATAGGCTAGACACTTTTTTGTCCCACCAAACATAGATATAAGAACCTTTCCCAAAAGTTGTTGCAATTTCTTGTTAGCTCGATTCTCAATTGGTTTCTTATCCATTTTACCTGACTATTTTAGAATTTGATATTGTAGAATGCAAAAAACATTTGATTGATAATTTCAAAGAGGGCTTTATATTTAGTGCATAGGGATGTAATTAACTTAGTTGCCTCTTATTTCGGTTGACATATTCTTTGTAGGAATTTTGGTTAGAAGGGATTTGGTGAAGAACCAACTATTTGATTGATCCCTTATGTATAAATCCTCTTATAACACCTCACAAAGAACCACTACATGATAAACGATGCCACACCAAATCTCTTACCCCATTTCTAGCTAAGGTTAATTAAAATAATATAGAATATAAGAACATGCAATTAATTTGTGAGAAAAGGCCAAATTAATAAATAAATAAAATTAGGAACATGGAAAGATTGAGACACCTTAATTCCCAACAATGGATCATTCGTGCTAATTGTAGACACCTAAAATTGTCCTGTCTAATTAAATAAATATTTTTATTTAATTAATTAGTTTACCCTAAGTCTTCTATTAATTAAATTAATTCTTATTTATTTAATTAACTCATTAATCCTCTTCTAAGCCTTTCCTCAAATAAATACTTATTTATTTAAATTGTTCTTTTCCTAAATTAAATAAATATTTTATTTATTTAATTGATCCCACTTCCTCTATTAATTAAATAAGTCTTTATTTATTTAATTAATTCATTAGCTTTTTCCTTCAATTCAACACATGTCACACATCTCTTAATTCTTCTCTTACCTACCCCCTTTATCATTTAATTATTTCCTCTACCTACCATTTAATCTTAGCCGATCATTTATCTTTACACCTCTTAATTTTATCCCTTCATTTCCTACAGCGTTCTCTATATAAGAGGATATTCCCTTCATTATCAACCCTAATCATCTAATCATCTAATCACCAACGATGCAATCAAGCCTTCTTGCAACCAAGCTATCAACCACATTTCCGTTATTTGTTGAGCTCTTGTGCACACATAAAATCGGAGAGCAAATATATCAAACAAGATCAATGGAGATAGGAGACAATGGATATCGAAACCCTGCTTGACATGTGAATGGTAATATTGCTTTATTTTGTTGATTTACATGATCTTAGGTATCTCTATTGGTATTGGTGAATGTTTCTATAATGATAGAAAAATAGTGAATGATAGATCAAGAAGAAAACTACCCTTTCCCTCACAGAGAGATGAGAGTTCGCTATCGATTACTCTTCAAACACTTTTCACCATGTTACATTAGGAAGAGGAGAGGATAATTCACTAGATTCAATCTCTCCACATGAAGATGGTAGATTGAATTCTGAATGAATTGAGAATGTTAAGTTGATCCCCTCTTCCTTGTTTGAAATGGAAAGGAAATTGATTAAATTATGTAGTGTAAAAGTGACAAAGAACTGATTATAACTTGAGATCAGAATATGGGATGAAGCTGTGCAGCTAGATTTGGCAGTAATATCTCGAGACGAAGTCGACCTGTTTGAGGAAAAGTTGCTCGGACAGTGGCGAGAATGTACATGGTCCTCCGAAAAATCCGTGAAACGAAAAGGGTTTTTCCACCTCTGCAAATGGAACCTGAATCCAAAAGTACAGTTGCACACCTGCAACCTATGCATAGAAAAAAGAGGAAAATGGGTTGGGATTGGGGGTTTGCCATTAGGTCAAACCCCAGTTTTGGAATTAACCAAGTAATGAAAGAAAGTACTTGCAAGTAGATGTAAATGAAAGACTGAATTGTAAATCACCTCAAGGGAGGTTGTGGTAGCAATGTTGATAGAAATTCTTGTGTGGAATTGTATGTTGAAATCAATCTCCTCTTCAATGGTTGAATCCTTGACTTGAATGCAACACCTAGCCTTGAAGGGAGACTTGAGAATGCTTAATGTTGGAAAAGAATGCTTGAATGCTTGATCGCTTATGCAACTTGAATCTATCCAACTTTGACCTATCCAACTTATGCTAAATGAGAGGACAAATTCCCCCTTAAATACAAGCTAGTGGATTTGATTTTCGTCACGAGTTGACATCGGGGGAGTTTCTCGCCCGATGCACAACCAATAATGCAACCCTAGGAAGGGTCCTACCCCAAAATAGGGTAGGGACAGGGGTGTCACACCCCTGCCCTAGGAGGACAAGGGTACCACACCCCTATCCAAGGGGGTACAGTGGTGCCACACCCCTATCCTACCCCTTTATCCAGGGCAGAGTGCAGACAAGGTGATGCAAAGGCCAAGGAATAAGCTATTTTCGAAAGCTGAGAAATCTCTGGTCTCCAATCGGGCTAGAGGATTCGAACTTGCATGCGTGAGGACCCTAATGCAGTCAAAAATTGCTAGGATCGCAATTTTATGACACTACAATTTCATTGTAGGACCTAGATTGTTTGTGGTAAAATCTTTATGGTTTTACAATAGTTTATCATCACTTTTCACCATATACATTTTGGCACGCTCAGTGGGACATGGATTTTTGTTAGCTCTATAATTTTATTTTATTTTGCCGGTTTTTCTAAATCTATATTGTTGTTTTGTAAAATAATTTGGAGAATAACCTTGTGCAACTAGGGTTTTGGACACAAGATTAAGATTTTGGAGAGATTTGATCAGATCTCACAAACGGCTTGGAATTTTTGCACCAAAATGTTTTTGCAGGTTGGGGAAAGTATGAGGAGTGTTCAATCCAAAATTTAGGTTTTTTGGATTATATTTAAATTTTCTCTGATTCATAAAAAAATAATTTTGGGAGAAAATTAGTGAATTTTTTAGATTTTCTTACATTTTTAGAAAGGTCTCAGAATTATATAGGGGTTCTTTTTTTTGTGATTTTAATTTGGGTGCAAAAAAATTCGTGAAAAATCAGATCTTTAAACATTAGGTTTTTGCAATGTTTTGATCAGATCTCACAAACAGCTTGGAAGTTTTGCATAAAATGGTTTTTACAGGTTGAGCACAGTATCATGAGTGCTCAGTCCAAAATTCAGATTTTTTGGAGTATATGTGAATTTTCTGTGAATTTTTTATGATTTTTCATAAAAAAATTAATTTTGAGATAAAATTACCGAATTTTTTGAGATTTTTTTACATTTTTGGGAATTTATCAAGATTATATAGGGGATTTGTTCTTTGTGATTTTAATTTTGATGCAAAATAATTCATGAAAAAATAGATCTTTAAAAATTAGGGTTTTGTAATGTTTTGACCGGATCTCACAAACTACTTGGAATTTTTGCATGATTGTTTTTTTTGTATGTTGGGAATAGTATCAGGAGTTTCTAGTACAAAATTCATATTTTTTTGATCAATTTTGGATTTTTTATGATTTTTTTATGATTTTTCATAAACAATTAATTTTGGGAGCAAATTAGCAATTTTTTTGGATTTTCTTACATTTTTGGAAATTTCTTGAAATTCTATAGGTAGTTTGTTCTTTATGAATTTAATTTTCATGCAAAAGAACTCGTGGAAAATCATATATTTGGATTTGTCAAAAAACGTATTGTCGAAGGCCCCTATTTCACAGTGTCATTTGGGATTTCTAAAAAAATACCTAGCTTGTGTGCTTGCAGGAGGGGTATTCTTTCAAAACTACTAACAAGTTTGGTGCAGGACCTTTGGCAAAGATTTAATTTTGAAATTGTTTGCTTTGTCTTCTTTAGTCTAGCAAAACACTTCAATTGGTACTCTAAAATTAAGAAGTGTCTTTTGTGTCTTGAGCAATAGGCTCTTTTTGTTTTACCTTTTAGAGAGCCTGCCTCTCGAGTAGCCCATAAGACCAAGTGGGAGGGAACAACCCAAGTGGTAAAAAGCTAAAACCAAGCTCTTCCAATCCACTATAAATAAAAGTGTGTGACGAAAGTTGCAAGCAACAGGTGTTACATGTTGCTATAATGATGTTATGACTCCCCATAAACCCTATAGAGCACAACCTCTATAGGCTGGGAGGCCTTCCATTTAATGGAGTGTAACACACTATTGATTATAGCTACCTGAACAGATACCCTTACTAGACACCATTTTGTGTTAGAAGCCAAAAACCTTCTAGTTGTGAGTGCAGGAGGTCAAACCTCTGAAGCGACTCACATTCTTACGGTTCTTAGTAGAGATACAAAGTTCGCCGTGGGGAGTTTTCGTGGGGAATGGTGTTTGGCTGCCCCAGAGAAGTGAGTGTCGAGGGTGGAGCTAGTGGGGTCAATCATCTAAGTATCTACTCTGAATTGCGTAGCTCGGGGTAAACCCCCAAGTGAGAATCAACAACTATTGTCCCAACCAACCCTAGGATTTGTGCTTGCATGATCAAAACACTCAAACATTTTCAAGAAAGACAAATAAACATTATGTCTATCATGTTTTCAAGTGTATGCAAAACAAACAAGGACATTTTACAATCACACTTGAAATTGAAACACTATCATTTTTTGACAAAAACACCTTCACACATTGGGTCTTCACTATTTTGCTGTATTTTCTTGCCACTAAAATTCAAAACATTGAGATTTAGTCACATTCAACAACTTCACAATTGGATAAAATTGCAAAACATTTTCAAAATCACGTCTAGGTTTACTTAAACTGCATGTGTTTAGAACTAAGAAATTTCAAAAGATTTGTCAAGAGAAAAAGGACAAGTAAGTTTTCAGATTCAAAGAGCTTCTAAGGCTGCTTCCTATAGGGCTTCATTCTTCGGTCAACTTTTCTTGGTCACACATAGTCAATCATTTTCCTTCACTTGCATTGCCCTCATACATATATTCCAAATTTGAGTAAAAAGGTTACCTTGCTTGTCCTCGTCACATTTTACAAACATACTACAACACAACACTAGGTGATTCCTGCATCAAGATCTATCATCTTAGGGTCTCATTTGGTCTTTTGGAGTCAAGGTCAACTTACCTCATCAAGAGATCCATTATCTCTTTGGAAGCCAAAATTTACTCTCGCACATACATACTTTGGTCTTACACTCTTGGACATTGCAAGTTTACCCTAGATTCATCTACACTTCATACACCTCTTGGTCTTCCATAGTCTTTGCATCTTCATACTACCTTTCATTTTGGTCAAAAATTTAGTCCATGGTTGAAACCCATTCACAAAGGTCTAGAAGGGAAGCCGAAGAAGCTTTTAGGTCTTTAAACATGAGTACCTATGAGTTTGATGGAGATCAATTCTACAATCCATTTGAAAACCACAGTAATATACCAGACAATGATAATAACAATGAAAATGATAATGACAATGACAATGCATCTATGGATTCTATAGAAGTTGAGGAATGGATCCCCATTTTAATAAATTGGTTCAAGAAATCATGAATAGGGATAGACAATATTTCTTACAAGTTATGGCACAAAGTGGGACAAGACTACCTCATGATTTTGATATGTCATGGATTTCGGAGGATCATACAAATCAAATAAATTAAGTAAATACAAGACAAAGGAGACCTAATAATGGTGGTAATAAGAGAGAGTGTCTCATGCTTGAGTCACCTTCCTCCCTATTTCAAAAACCTAAAATTTCAAACACATACACTCATTCTCATGCCAGTTATGACAGAACCTCTCATGAACAACCTCGCAGTCGTCCTTTCCTATGGAGGAGAACTACCACTGCACATGCCCATGATGATATCCAAGATCATACCAATGCATACAATTACACTCAAGCGAATATTCAAAATCATGACATGAGGAGACCTCGTGTCAGATTTGGGGGCAATACTCAAGATCACTCTTACTATACCTCCCATCTTCATGGTCATGACATGTATTGACCTAAACCTAGTGCTCCTCACTATAATACCATACCAAGTGGTCCATATGAAAGCTATAACTATTTCCCTCCTCCATATGAACACATCTATGATCAATACCATCCATATATGCATTATATCCCTCCTCCGCTTGGTGGCTCAAGCATGGGACTAGCTCAAAGAGAAAAGACACCACCCAAGAATGACTTGCAACAACAGATTAAGGATTTACAAAAGCAAATGGCAAACATGAGTACACCAAAGCAATAATATACAATGAAAGATCTATGTCCTTACCCATTTGATAGAAGCATTCCAATGCCTCCATTCCCTCCACATTTTGTGACACTAAAATTTGATAAGTACAAAGGCAAAGGGGATCCTAAGGCACACATAAGACAATTTGTCATAACTTGCATTGAGGTAGTAGGAGAAGAAACATACTTGATGAGATTGTTTCCACAAAGCTTAGGTGAACAAGCAATGGAATGGTTCTCCCAACTTCCACCTGGAATTAATTCATGGGGTGATCTAGCAGAGGCTTTCATACAACACTTCTCATACAACATTGAAACAAATGTGTCAGTAGCTACCTTGTGCAATACTAAGCACAAAAATGGGGAATCCTTCTCTTCATTTTTACAGCGATGGAGAGGTCTTTCTAGTCGATGCTCTTGTGATATCTCACAAAAACAAATGGTAGAAATGTTCACTCAAAAGGTCAACAAGAATATCAGATATGAGCTAAGAAAAGCTTGTTTGTCTACCTTCAAGGAGGTCATTGGGAAAGGAATGGCAATAGAAAAAGTCCTTATCGAGCAAAGTGTCATTAATATATTCAATGAGAACAAAGAGGAATCAAACGGGAAAGAAAAACCCCATTTTTGGAACAAGAATAAGAACATAGTCAATGATGGGGTAGTAGATGCAAATGTTGTGAAACCTAAGATTACTTTCCCCGGTGCAAGTTCTTCTAATACGAACAATCAAAGGCAATCAAAACCTCGAAGAAAGTACACTCCATTGGGAGAACCAATTGAAAAAGCATTTAAGAAGTTAGTGGCAAACAAGCTCATAACACTACCAGATAATCCACCATATGGGCCAAAGGTAAAACCAAACTAGTGGAATGATGATGAATATTGTGAATATCACAAGAGTAAAGGGCATTTAACTAGAAATTTTCATAGATTGAAGAATATCATACATGATCTCATTGACAGAGGTGTCATAGAAGTGGATGATCACATCTCCAATGAAGAGCATGCGATGTTCAAGGAGCCATTTCCTAAACATGACAAGGGAAAAGCAAAAACTACCAATAATCAAGATAATTATACTAAAACGTCCTATGACTATGATTCCACTATTAATCATATTTCAATGGACAATCATGTTTCTACTATAATTATAAAAGACAAAACTCCTGAAGGTCCTACCCAAAGGAGTAAAGTTGTAATAAAAGGCATTAGACCATCTCCCTCATCTTCTAAAGACGAAACCTCTGAATGTAATGTCACAACCTGTCAAGGTAAAGTCATCTTGCAAGGTGTTCCATCCAAGACCACAACCTCTTCATCCACAAAGAATGAGTATTACCTTGTAGATCAACTAGGGAAAACACCCGCTCTCATCTCGATCCTTGATCTATTACGCATATCCCCTACACATAAAGCCATCCTTGACAAAACTTTGAGAGAAAATTTTGTACCCACTAATATGAACGTGGACCAATTTCAAGCCATGGTGGGATACCTTTTCATTCCGCATAGCCTTACGTTCATAGAAGTCGATGATGCATTCGTAACCTAGCCTCATAATGCACCTCTACATATTGAAGCCTTTATCTATAAAAAATGAATAAAACAAGTCTTGATAGATGGAGGAGCATGTCTGAACATTTGTAAAATGAATACTATTTAACAATTGGGATATTCTGAAAATGCTATGAATTCTACACATGCAATCACCATTAACGCATATGATGGTGAAGAGCGCTCATCCAAGGGCACAATCACCTTATCTCTAAGAATTGGGCCAATCACAAGGGATGTGGTTTGTCAAGTTCTTGATTTAGATCTCACATACAACACACTTTTGGGATGTCCATGGATTCATGAAATGAGAGTAGTACCATCAACATATCATCAATGTATCAAATTCCCACACAATGGAGTTGAAGTGACCATTAAACGTGATCCAAATCCATTCATATATTGCAATAACCCACAATGAAGATCAGAGATAATAATTCCAGTTAATAGAGAAGCAACTCCATCATCAACATATGTGGATCTAGAATCCTTGAAAGATTCTACATCAAAACAAGCAGAGCTCAAAGAAAAATTCAAGGTTAAAGACATGGGATGCGGTGAGTATATCTTTCATGTTGATCAACTCCCACTATCTCTTAAGACATTTAGTCAACAGGAACAACCTACAAACAATTTGCAATATCAAGAAATTGAGTGTGAACCACCTAGTGTTGTGGCTACTAAGTCTGAATGCAAATCTCCTCTAGTGGTGCAAGTAACTCTTGATATCAATAGTCCTAAGAGTGGTTCCAACAAAGAATATGTTGAATATATCGCCAACCCTCTTGAGAACTCATATAGCCTTACCATTTCAGCCAATCCTTCCATTTCCACTCCACTCCTAGACTTGGATCAACAAGAATTACAAAAGCCCTTACTTATTAGAGATAAAAAATCAAGCCTTGAAAAGAAAAATCTAAAAGTAAAAAATAAAGAAAAGTCCTTTAGTCCAAATCAAAATCAAAAGCTATTGGACTCTGCAAAAATCAAAGTCAAGGATAAAAATTCTATGAATAAAAAAGAACAAGAGTTGATCTCCCCTAATATCAAAATAACTAGGGGCAAAAGTTATAAAATTTCAAGTCAAAAAGAATACTTGTTGATCCTAAGTCTCCATCATGCTATCTTACTTTCACTTATTTTCACAATCATAAGCCTTCATTCCTCATCCAATTGTTCCACACATCCATCCTTTTTTGGCGATACATCACATCAATTGACCTTTAATGGAACTTTCTTGAAGGACTTTGTTGTCGGGGATGCCCAAACTTCTTTAGGTGACATGCATATGGGCCTACGTAGTCCACACATTAGTAATTCTACCTTAGTGCCTTCATCAAGGAAGACAATCAAGGGAGAAACACATCATTCATTCAAGGAACGTCGAATCTAGAATCATAAGGTAAAGCCTTGCACATTTGAGGTGGGTGACTTAGTTCTCAGAGAAAATCCTAAAAATCAGCAAGACAGAGAAAAGAAAGGAAAATTTGAGCCCAATTGGCTTGGTCCTCATGTCATCACAACAGTCTACGAATCAGGTGCATATCAACTCTCAACACCAGATGGGGAACCTTTAGAGGATCCGATTAACAACATGCACCTTCGTAGGTTTTACACATAGCTCTTCAAAATATCCCATTGTCAAAAATACAAAAAAAATAAAAAATACAAAAAAAATCATAAAAATAGAAAAATCGTTACTTGGTGAAAACCTGGCAAACAGGCTCCTTGTGACACAAAAAAATTGAAAAATCAGAAAAAAGTAAAGAGAAATAAATTCGTCCAATGGTGAAAACCACTTCAGTGGTGCCCTGGGCAAGTACCATGGTGAAAATCAGGTTACCGATGCCATGTGTAGAGACATTGCTCCTCCTTCCTTCAGGATTTAATTTCATCCTTTCACCTTGCACACACTCACAGCCTATCCATCCATAATAAAATTACCCATTCCCATCATGGCTTGTTATTGACCTACCTAAGATTAGTTAGCCACTCATAATAAACCTTCCTTTTCCCCCTTTCCTTCCATAATAAATCAGGTCCAATCTGCAACTGGGGCAACATCCTAAATCTAGTGATGGAAGTGGTACCTTGAGCTCCACATGTTTTCAGGAGCATCGCCTTTTCATTCCCCCTTCTTTTCACGCACAATCTGCGATAAAATATTACTTGCATCACCAATCCACAATGAAGTTCCATTTTTTCTTCGCAATAAAGTATCAGTTTCATGAATTTAGTCAGTTTTAGATGAGACACAAGCAACAATGAGATTTCAACAGATCAAATCTTTCAGCAGACTTTGGCAACAACATGGTTTTCAGCATGATCCGTCCTTTATCAGGATGACAACATTGTGACCAAATCAAACATGTTAGCATATGTGGCAAGAAACACAAATAACTTGAGGATTTCATTGTGTGTTGATGCCAAGTCTTGGCTTTCTTTTGATTTTATCTTTTGGTGACATGTCTTTTAACTTTTCTGGGATGTCTCTGACTAGAGATTATATCTCCAGGATGTCTTTGACTAGAAAAGCGAGGATGGGATATGGTCACCTATTGTTTTGATGTCTATGGATTGTCTCTTAGTAATGCTATGGCTTGTCCAAGGATATGAGGACACTATGAGTCAAGTGCGAATTGGGGCATTCCTTGTTTGCGACTATCTGATCTCCATGCAAACGGGTACAATGACTTTCTGGGTCGAACCTATGCCTCAATTGTCATAACCTATTTGCCATAATAAATCTCAATGATGATAAAGCACAAGAAGCTCTTTCACTTTCATATCTTCTACCTTCCATTCCCCTTTTTTGATTGACCTCCATTGTCCTTCCCTAAGTTCGTGTATCCTGCTATCACATGATCGAGTACAATGACACACCAAAAAATTTGCATTTCATGTAGATTGCACCTACATCATCACATGTTAGCATATCTCATTTCATACATACATATAGATATCACAATAACATTGTATCTTGCATATATCATTGGTTAGTATCTACATTCTCACATATAAAACATAAAATGCCAAAATAATAACACATCATGCATCTCATCCTGTAAATAATCATATCATATCATTACCATATACTCATCTGCATTTAGTACATTCACATTTTCATTATAAAAACATAAAAGAACAAAAACATATTGCATATCATCATGTACATTTTTGCATCCATAACATAAGATCATCATATAAGATCATAAACATCATAAAATCATCATAAAGCATATAAAACATCACATAGGAAAACATGCATATAGCTGCCGCAAGGATGGATCATCTCATATATATATATATAAAATAAAGTGTCATGATACAATGATGTCAAAATCTCATAGGGCTATAAAATCACCCAAAGGTGTCTACATCATCATACAAAAACTGATACAAAAATGGATCCAAGAGAGCTATGATGAAGACCCTCCCTCAGAGCCAGTTGGCCTCAAAGGAACTTGAACTCTTGAAGGACTAGCCCCTGGATCATCTCATTTGTCTCCTCCTGCAAACCCTGCGGGACCATCTTTTTACCAAAGCATTTAACAGTCTTGTTTTTGCCCAAATCTCAGGCATATACATAATGTGTCTCAATCCCATCGCCTTGATCGTGACATGGTCCTTAGCAGTCAAATCTGTTTGTAACTGTTGTGTCACAAGGAATCGCTCTCTAGACTCAATCTGGGGTAAGTACTCCTACATCGAATAAAATCAATCGTGTCAATCCTAGTGGTACTCATGTTCATCACATAGTGCTACTTTTTATCCTATCCTAGCCTAACAGTACCTATGTCCATCACTTGGTGTTTCTCATCAGGCTCTATCCTAGTGCTTATGTCTATCACATGGTGCTACATCTTAGTGTATATGTTTGTCACATTGAACTATATCCTAGCTTGCTAGAGCACTCGGTGGATTTAATCAATTCGACAACTTATCCTGCATTCAGCTTAGCAAACCTACCTGTTTAGGGAACTTATTGAGTGAATCCTCTCAACAACTTATCCAATTGGCAATGTATGTTTATCAAAAAATTGTCAATTCTAGCCTTGTTTTCAGTTGTCTTCCCTAGGGCACATGTTTGAATGAATCCTCTCACCAACTTATCGAATTGATAGCATATGTTCATCATAGAACTATCAATTTTGGTCTTTTAAGATAGACACGATTTTGTTGATTCCTCTTGAGTCAGTTTTTTTCTTGCGTGACCTTGTCACCCTATCTTATTAGTCCTTTCTAGCCTTTCTTTTTTATCGAGAGATTGACTGCGAACTTTTCAAATATTTTCATCCAATCTCTCGAGGGGGCATATCATTCCCATCATGGGGTAACTTTGTATCAGTTTATCTTATCTTCTTTGAGCCAACGCAACAAGCTATGTTGTCTCAAAGAGGGGCAAAATGTAGACACCTAAAATTGTCCAATCTAATTATATAAATATTTTTATTTATATAATTATTTTACCCTAAGTCTTCTATTAATTAAATAGATTCTTATTTATTTCCTTAATTCATTAATCCTCTTCTAAGCCTTTCCTCATTTAAATAAATACTTTTATTTATTTAAATTGTCCTTTTCCTAAATTAAATAAATATTTTATTGATTTAATTGATCCCACTTCCTTTATTAATTAAATAAATCTTTATTATTTAATTAATTCATTATCTTTTTCCTTCAATAACACATGTCACACATCTCTTAATTATTCTTTTACCTACCCCCTTTATCATTTAATTATTTCCTCTACCTACCCTTTAATCTTAGCCGACCATTTATCTTTACACCTCTTAATCTTATCTCTTCATTTCCTACAGTGTTCTCTATATAAAAGGATACTCGCTTCATCATCAACCCTAATAGTCTAATCATCTAATCACCTAATGATGCAATCAAGCCTTCTTGCAACCAATCTATCAACCACATTTCCGTTATTTGTTGAGCTCTTGTGCACACATAAAATCTGAGAGCAAATATATCAAACAAGATCAATGGAGATTGAAACCCTACTTGACATGTGAATGGTAATGTTGCTTTATTTTGTTGATTTACACGATCTTAGGTATTGTATGCGGGAAAAACGGTTCAATGAAATCCAAAATGTGAAAATATTTCAAGGACTTGCCCACACACCCACGAGACTCTTGGTGTAAGTTATGGAGCCATGATGAATGGCTCAACTTCTCAAGGAGTGTTCCATGGTTCTCTATCTCACAAGGTCCCTCAAGCCAATGCCTTTGCTCTCAGATCACTGAGCAAAGTAACTTAGGGATGACAAATGCAAGAACGAGGGATGCTTTTGATCAAATTTAGTATGAATGCATCCTATTTATGCGTGATTCTAGTAAATGAACTAAACTAGATGATAAGATGACAAGGTTAGTAAAAATACTATCCTAACATGATATACTAGCTATATGATTTAATCTAAGATGATAGAAATATTCTAAAATGATTGTTAGATTTATTTCTATTACAAAGAGAGGCTAAATGCTTGTTAAAATTAAGTATAAGTATGATGCTAAACACTTGGATTATAGAAATGAAGGAATGAGAGCTCTATTTATAGAAGAAACAGGGCAATGGATGGTTAGGATTGAAGGATCTTATCAAGGGCCAGGATTGAAAGTTATCAATCCATGTTTGCAATTCTCACCAATGAAATAGTGACAATTGTCAACATAAGACTACTTGAGAGGAGAGATAAGAAGAATTAAATGCTTGAGAAGACCTCATGGTTACCTTAGAGGGTAAAGGTAAAGGTTAGGTTAAGGTTATCCATTGGATAAAGCTTTTACCCAAAGGATAAACTCTTGTGCAAGGGTTAAAGGGATAACTATGGTCAAAGCAATGAATGCTTGATGAGACCCCTTGGTTAGATGAGGGTTGAGTTAGGCAAAAAGTCTCTAACCATGCCACTAAGGGTTAGTTAACCATTAATGGTTTGAAGACTTTGGGGACAAATTTGTAAGAGTCCTTCCAAATTTGGGGGTTTTCAACAAGT
Source organism: Cryptomeria japonica (assembly GCF_030272615.1). Classification (NCBI taxonomy): domain Eukaryota; kingdom Viridiplantae; phylum Streptophyta; class Pinopsida; order Cupressales; family Cupressaceae; genus Cryptomeria; species Cryptomeria japonica. The sequence continues at coordinate 619,775,137 of NC_081407.1, forward strand.
TAGCTTGTTGAAGGCATAAAGGCTTTAATGCCTTTGGAAGACTTTACTCCAAATTTGAGAAGTGACCTCCTCAAATTTAGGGAAAGGGGATAATTGATGGGTTTAGGTTAATTGATTACGATTAGAGGTATTCTAGAAGAATTTAGGAAGAGGGTTAGGAGGCATGTGGGAGATGTAGGAAAATGCAAGTGGGTGAGGAATAATAGGATTTAATTAAAATAAATTGCTTTATTTTAATTTGGTTGCAAGTGAGGATTTAAATAAATTTAGATTTATTTAATTGGGGTGAACTATTTAATTAAATGTAAATTTAATTAAAGTAGAGAGAAGGGATTTAATTAAATAAAATGATTTATTCAATTAAATGATGTAAAGGGCTTAAGTGAATTTAAATAAATAAATTGAATAATTAAATTAATTAAATAGAAGAATGTGGATGACTTAATTAAATTAGATATAACTAAAATAGAGGAATGAGAATAAAATGAACATTTAAATATTCATTTAGGAATATGGTCATTTTTATACGTCTACATTTTGCCCCTCTTTGAAGTGACGTGTGTGCACATGTTGATTCAAAGAAAAATGATGTGTCGTCATGATTTAGTTATGATCAGTGTGATGTTGTATCGAGATGTTCATGTCGTGCCCTATATTTGATAAATGATGCCCCAGATTTGATAAATGATGTTGATAATGCCCCCTCGGGAGATGAATCAAAATTTTGAAAATTTGATTTGTGTTGATAAATTTGATTGTATTTTAAAATTTTGTCTATGTTGAATGTGTTAATTTGATTCATCTCCCAATAATGATTCTTTTTAGGGTTAAAAGTGAGACCACAAGCAATTTACGTGTTCCACTATGTAACCCTAATTTCCATTTACCCCATAAAAAGGTAAAAAGTGATTTCTTTTGGATCATTTGTGCTTGTTGACTTTGGAGAAAGTGACACTTGGAGAGAAAGTCAAGATGTCGATTCCCTTTGTTTCTCATCGATTCAAGCACGTTCGGAGGTATCGGAGGCCCGCCACATGTGGACCATCGGCAAGTCATCATTTTTTACCCCTTTTTTATTTTTGTTTTGTCATTTTTAGTCAAGTTTTTCATTTTTTGTCACGGAAATTAATGGTTTAGCATGTCTGGTCGAAACCGTAGCGCATATGAAACAAAACCTAGCGCATAGTGTCTTAGGAACTAGGGTAGCGGTTGGGTAGGTTAGAATAGCGCATAGGGGGGGTTAGGATAGCGCATAGACATAGTTTAGCACAGCGGGTTCGCAGGATAGTGTGCAGGGGGAAGCGGGTAGCGCATCGCTTAGACCTAGCACTTAGGGTTAGCAGAGGGTCGCATGGGTAGGTTAGGTTACCGCATAGGTGTGACCTAGCGCATCGGGGTAGTTTTGCAGCGTAGGGCCAGATTAGGATAGCGCATAGCCTAGTTTTAGCGCTTAGGGTGTTTTGGGTGGCGCATGGGGATTGTTGGATAGCACATGTCGAGCAGTGTAGCTTGTGGATAAAAAAATTTAGCACGCGGGCAAAAAATTGGGGGAAATAGGATTTGGTGAGGATAATGAGATGAAGAAAGATAGGTAGGTGCTTGCCAGTTTTTTCAGGATGGGTGTGATAATTAGGCTGTGTGTCTATTGTCGTTGTTTTGATAATTTGTCCGATATGAGTTTTGATGTGGGTTTGTTGATAGATAACTTGATTTGATTTTCAATGTTTCAAATTGATACGATCTGATGTTGATATTGATATGATATGATGTGGATCTGATATGGATTTGTGATGGGATATGAACTTGATTTGATATGCATTGTTTCAAGTTGATATAAATGTGGGACTTGAGTTGTTTTTCAAGTTGATATGGTTGTGGAACTTGAGTTGTGTTACAAGTTTATATGAATGTGGAACTTGAGTTGTGTTACAAGTTGATATGATCTGATATGGATATGGATTTGATATGATGTGGAACTTGATTAGATTTTCAATGTTTTAAGTTGATATGAATTTGATTTTGATATGGATTGATTTGATGAGGAAACTGATATTGGAAATGTTTTGTTTGTGACAAGAGTGGCTTGGGGTTGTTCAGTCGCGAGAGCGATTTCTGAGACTGTGGTTGTTGATACCACAACTTACACAGATAGACAAGGATATTATTGAGAGGTGTGGACTATCCTCTTTGTTAGAGATGCCCAGATATATCATTAAGTGAGATTTATTGACAACTTTGGCCGAGAGGTGGTATAGTGACACCAACACCTTTCATTTGGCGACAGGTGAGATCATAGTGATACTTGAGGATTGCTACCAGATTCCTGTGGTAGGTGCAGTTTTACCATATGAGCAGACTGAGGAGGGTGGGACAAAGGCTCTTCGCCGAATTTTGTATGATGAGCATATTTGCGAGTATGAGATCCCATGGCAGGAGTTTATTGATTTGGATTATGCTCCTCTACCATCAATGCTGGCAGGATTCATAGGTGGCTTTTTATGTCCCGACCATAGGTCGAAGGGACTGGCAGTAGGATGGGGGTTGGTCTTGGAGGACATGGTGACACAAGGTCATCGATTTGCATGGGGGTATGCTATGTTGGCCCACTTATACAGGGATCTTCATCAGGTGGTTTACTTGGGATACAACAGTCTATCAGTCGGGGTCATGCTGCTACAGGTATGGGCGTGGGAGCACATTCCCGCAGCTAGGCCACTTGTGGATAGAGATAGGCTAGTTGGACGTGCTTATGCATATGGATACAGAGGGATAGTTGTCCAACGTAAGCTGGGCAAACTAGAGAATTGGAGGCGAGTGCTAGATGATATTGATATGATCGTCTGGGACCGTATACGGATTGCGAGGTGTGGTTAGAGGATGGGATGGAGATGCCCTATGTCTACATGTCCTGATTTCTGATAGGGCAAACACCCTTTGTTATTGAGAGATTCTTGCACAGCCGAGTGTTGTGGCAGTATGGTTGACAACAAGGGATACCATAGGGAGCATGCTTGTATGCTCGACGGAGGCAGGATGTACCAAAGTGGGGACCCACTATTGATAGCGCGGTGGCAGTTGAGGAGTTCTTTCACCTAGCTGGTCAGATATGGGACTATGCCTACGGGATAGTGGATGTGGGGATGACCGATAAGTTCGCAGCGCTCTTTGCGGCTCATGTTGTGGCCAGGATATCAGATCCAATAGAGATGATTCTCGCTTTTGATGATGATGAGGATGAGCAGCCTGAGAGGCTAGGGAGACGGAGAGAGGAGGGAGAGGAGATGGATGAGGGAGGTGGGGATGGCGAAGGTGATGACGATGGAGATGGTGGAGGAGGTGGCTGAGGTCGGCGTGGGGATAGGGGGAGGTTTGATCGGAAGAGGAGAGGGGATAGAGGTGGAGCTGGTGGTGACAGAGGGATACAGGTGGAGAGAGTATTGCGGCGGGCTGTGGAGGATAAAGGGAGAGGAGGTTTGGCTATTGGAGCTGGGGGTGAGGAGAGGATATAGCTATTGGCGCATCAGTGACAAATTACATAGCTGACTATTGAGCGCGATACAGTTTTGGAGCGATTGGGTCGAGTTGAGGCTCGAGCAGAGACTTTTGACAGAGCGGTGTCAGGTGGCTCGATGAGAGACACCCTGAGGGAGTTGGCTTATACAGCCAAGGAGGCTGAGTATTATCGGAGGCACTATGAGGATGTGGTGCCCCAGGAGCGCAGAGTTCCTAGTTTTACAACGACGAGATCCAGTTGATCTAGGCAGACGGGGTCGAGGACAAAGAGCAGAGGCGTGATAGCGCCTGCTCATCAGGATCCACCTGGGGATCCCGATGCTGGGACATCTGCTGCGAGACCATCACCCTCAGGAGATAGTCATGCCTGAGAGACGTTGTCTCTTTTGTATTTTGATCATTTTGTTGTATTATGGGACAGACATGACATATTCTATACATTTGATCATTTTTGTGATATATATATATATATATATATATATATATATATATATATATATATATATATATATATATATATGACATCATTTTCCTTGATCCTTATGTGATGTGTTATGGATGATGCTTTCTATATGATTTTGATGTTTCTATGATGATGATACAATGCTTAGATGCATGTGATTTGATATGTGATGAATATGATGTGATAATGCATGATGTTGTGAGATGTATCTTGAAAATGAGATGTGTGATATTGATATGTTGTGAGATGTATCTTGAAAATGAGATGTATGATATTGATATGTTGTGAGATGTATCTTGAAAATGAGATGTATGATATTGATATGCTGTGAGATGTATCTTGAAAATGAGATGTATGATATTGATATGTTGTGAGATGTATCTTGAAAATGAGATGTATGATATTGATATGTTGTGTGCAACTAATTGTAAAATGATATGCAACTAATTGTAAAATGATATGCAACTAAGTGTAAAATGATATGCAACTAATTGAGCATCCTCATTCTTCCGTTTGTCATTCCTGTATAGTCACCTGTTTTTGCTTTCTTTGAAGTTATCATCATTGAGCATTGATTTGTTGGGATATGTTGAAAATTTATACAAGCATAATGGTATAATTGAACCTTAATGACTTGAGAAAAATTTACATGATTTTTTATTTTGCAAGATAGCACAAGCGTCAAGGTATAATTGAACCAGGACAACTTGAGTGCCGCTTGCGTATAAACAGACAAGATTAAACCATTTGTATGCGCAAAGTGGAATCATGTCTTCAGTGATACGCTTTGAATCACGTCTCGAGACAAGTATTTGCACAGTACAAGTGATCGCCTCACTGACAGAAAACTAAAAAAATATTGGAGTTCCCATGACTTTCTCTAGCTCGATGCATCGCTGAGAAAATGTAGAGGATCCAATAGTTCAATAAAAAGTTCAAGTGCAAAAATAGTCAAAACTTCATGCAAGAGGCAAACATTTGATACTTCAGAAAATCATCCAGCATGTGTTGTGAATCCTTTTAAGTGATCAATGTTGTGTTCTCGTGATTTGTTGATTTGTTGTTGGACAGGATGCTCTGAGTGTTGCAAGTTTTGATTTAGGAATGTTTGATCAATGTTGCCCCTAGCCAAAGTTAATTCCTGATACAGATATGTACAATGATTACCAAGCCATGGTAGATGATGAAATGGTATTTGGATTAACAAGGACAATGACTATGCTAAGTATGTCCTGAAGAATGGTATTTTGATAAAGTGTTGGGCAATGGCCAATAGTGCTTGATTGTGTATATAAAAGGCTTGTGAGTAAAGATAGATAGAAGAGTTGTCCTCTCACAATAGCGTATGTTGCCAGGTTTTCACCAGTTGTTTTTATTGTATCTTTTTATTTGCTTTTTCTTTTTCTTGATTTTTTATTTTTTGATATTTTTTTTTATTTTTTGATGTTTTTGACTTTTCTGTGCATTAGATTGGCTCAAGTGTAGTATTTCTTCAAATGGATGTTGTTGGTTGGTTCATGGAGCACATCTCCTTCTGAAGTTGTTAGCTGATAAGCACCTGATCCATAGGCTGATATGATGACATAGGGACCTAACCAGTTAGGTTCAAACTTCCCTTTCTTTTCCCAATCCTGTTGATTTCTAGGATTTTCTCCAATTTTAAAAATTCTAGGGATGACCTTGTGATTGCAGCTTCAACACATGCATTATTGATATGATTTGAGGTGAGCATAGGCATGTTAGAGTTTTTCATCTAGAAGTTCTATCTCTTGCAATCGGTTGACGCGATACTCTTCATCTAGATTGAGGCCTTTCAAAGATACTCTAGGAGATGGGATTTCTACCTCTAGGGGTAAAATTGCTTCTGATCCATACACCAATGAATATGGTGTAGCTCCTGTAGGTGTGCAGATGCTAGTTCTGTATGCCCAAAGTGCTGGATTGAGTTGCACGTGCCAATCTTTGCCTGCATCATTCACTGTTTTCTTGAGGATTTTCAATATGGTTTTGTTGGATGCTTCGGCTTGACCATTCCCCTGTGGGTAATAAGGTGTAGAGAAACGATGTTGGGTCTTGAATCGTTCACATAGTTCTCGCACATCTTGGTTCTTGAAAGGTCATCCATTATCTGTGATGATGGAACTTGGAATGCCATTGCAGATCAGATAATTAAGAATGAAAGAGGCAATTTGTTTCCCAGTCACTGTGGTCATGGGAATTGCCTCAATCCACTTGGTAAAATATTCTATTGCAGTAATAATGAACTTGTGTCCATTTGAAGATGAAGGATGGATTTTGTTGACTAAGTCCAATCCCCACTGGCAAAAAGGCCAGGATGTTGTGAATGGATGCAGTTCCTGTGTTGGTGCATGTATAAGGTTGCCATGGATTTGGCATTTAGGATATTTCTTGGCAAAATGGTAAGAATCTTTTTCCATTGTTGGCCAATAATATCCCATCCTTAGAAGTTTTTTAGCAAGAGTAGGACCACTTGAATGTGTGCCATAGATACCTTCGTGAAGCTCTTGTAAAGTAGAGTCAGATTCATTACGATCAAGGCAATGAAGAAGAGTACCACCGAGACCTCGACGATAGAGAGTATCAGTAGTGAGAGTATAACGGGCGGCTTGCCAGATAAAGTTGTGTTTTTGGTTTCGAGATAGGTCAATGGGTAGGATATTATTTTTAAGATAGTTGTATATCATTCCATATAACAGAGAGTCAGAACCGGTCAAGGCATAGATAACATGGGATGCGGAATGGTCATAGGCTGGGGAGAACAGTTGCTCTACTAGAAACTCATAATGACTCTGTTGCTTTGGAATTTGTAGTAGTGAAGCGATAGTAGCCATTGCATTGGCTACTCTGTTGTCCAACCTTGGTATTTGTTCGAAGGTGATGTGTACAAAATATTGTTTGAAATCATCCACCATTCGTTTGTATGGTAGCAATTTGTCATCTTTTGTTTGATAGTCATTATTGATCTGATTTATGACTAGTTGTGAATCTTCGTAGACTTTTAATTCTGCGATTCTCCATTCTACGACCATTTTGATGCCTGTAACCAGTGCCTCATATTCAACAATGTTATTTGTGCATGGAAACATTAGTCTATATGATCTTGGTTTGGTGTGTCCATTAGGAGTGATGAACAAAATTCCAGCACCTGAGCCATGTTGAGTATAGGAACCATCAAAGTAGAGGGTCCATTGCTTGGTGTTTATAGTAAGAACATCCCTATCTAGAAATTCAATCTCCATTGGTTGTTTATCTGGCAATGGTGCATTTGCCAATTGATCTGCAATTACTTGTCCTTTGATAGCTCATCGCTTTGTGTAGTGGATACCAAATTTTCTAAGAATCATTACCCATTTAGCCAATCTGCCAGTGAGAGCTACTTTGCTGAGTAAGTATTTTAGAGGATCAATTTTTGCTACGAGCTTGATTGTATGCGCTAGCATGTAGTGTCGAAACTTTTGAGAAGCAAATACCACTGTTAGGAAAGCCTTCTCAATGAATCTATAATTGAGCTCATATCCATTTAAAGTTCTACTGATGTAATAGATAGCTCGTTCCTTTCCTTCTTGATTTTCCTGTGCTAACAGTGCCCCCAGTGATATGTATGTTGTTGATATGTAGAGAATAAGTGGCTTCCCTGCTATTGGTGGTACTAGAAATGGTGGGTTCATTAGATATTGCTTGATTTGATAGAAGGATTCTGCACATTTTGCTTCCCATCTGAATGGTACATTCTTATGTAGCAAATGATTGAATGGTAGACTTTTATCTGCTAGTTGAGCGATGAAATGCTTGATTGACTAGAGTCGTCCTTGCAAGGATCTGAGTTGACTGATGTTCTTAGGTGGTGGCATCTCCATGATGGCTTGTACCTTTGCTGGATCTACTTCAATGCCCTTTTCTGAGACTATGTAACCCAATAATTTGCCTGATGTAACCCCGACGACATACTTCTTAGGGTTGAGCCTGACTTGAAATTTTTCCAATCTGTCAAAAATCTTTTCTAAGATGCTTAGATGTTCTGCTCGGGTAAATGACTTAGCTAGTAAATCATCCACATAGTCCTCCATGAAGGTATGCATCATGTCATGAAAAATTGTTGTCATTGCTCATTGATAAGTTGCCCCAGCATTCTTTAAGCCAAAAGGCATGACATTCCAACAGTACGTTCCCCATGGATAGGTAAATGATGTTTTATCTTGATCCTCTGGAGCTATCTTGATTTGATTATAGCCAGAAAAACCGTCCATTAGTGATAACATTGCATGTCCTGCTGTGAGGTCTACAATTATGTCGATACTGGGCAAAGGAAAGTCATCCTTTGGATAGGCTTTGTTGACATCTCTAAAATTGGTACATATCCTGATGCTGCCATTTGGTTTTGAAACTGGCACGATGTTGGAAATCCATTCAGCATAGTCGATAGGTCGAATAAATCCGAAGTCTAATAGTTTCTTTAGCTCGGCTTTGACCATGAGTGCGACATGTGGATTCATCTTTCTCAATTTTTGCTTGACCGACTTATCTCCTGGAGCAATGGACAAGTGATGCATGATTAAATGTGGATCAATCCCGGGTATCTCTGCATATGACCAAGCAAAATTGATTTGCTTTTCTTTGAAAAATTTGGATAAACTCTAATCTTTCTTCCTCTGCTAGATGTATGTTTTTGGTTGCTTCTGTTGTACCAATGTTGATTGATTGAGTAGGCTCAATCAATATCAGTGATCGCTCCTGATAGTGTTCAGGAAGAGTGTCAAGTCTCCCATCTTTAAGTTCCTTAAAAAGGTTTTCACCCGCAGATGCATCCTTTATTTTCACTTTTTTTGTGATCTATTGCTGCCATTGACTGGTTTTCAACAGTAGATCCTTTATTTCTTTCATTTTTGCGACTGAGAGACTTGACACTCCCCTGATTGTAGATGTCACTACTTTGTTCAGTGGAAGAGTCTGTTTCCAGGTTGACGGTACACAAGTAATGGATAATGGAATCATCGTTTGGGAAAATTGGTATGTCATGATTTTCGGGTTCGTCCCAGTCTATGAGGTCAGGAAAGATAAGTGGTAAAGAGTCATTGGGTGGGTCAAGTTCAGTTGTTGTAAGTGTTAAGATGGAGGTATCATTGTGGTTGGCCGAGATTTTAAATAAGGTAATGATTTTGTCAAGGTCTTCGATGGTATCATCTTCCGTGTAAACTTGCTCGTAATGTCGTTGCTCGTTTTCCTTGGCGTCATAGATATTTTGTGGACCAAATTCAAGTAGTCGAGGCTCTGTGCCTTGTTTTTCTTGAGAAATGGGTGTATGACTATCATTTGCGGCAATATCTTCGATAACATTGGAACATCTGCCCCATTCATATTCATTTGAACCAGTCTTAGAGGTATTATCCCAGATTATGGCAGTACTGTAGACTGGTATATTGTAGGGTGAAAACAAGTCCCTTATGATTGACACGAGTCTGATGGTCTTCTCGGATTCAGTATCGGATCCTGCTTCTACTCATTGCATCTATTCATATATTGTCTCTCCTCGGGGAGGAATGATGTTGTCAGGGAGTGATTCTTCTTTGTTTGACACCGGTTCTTGAACATGATGTACTTCTGCACAAGGTGCTTCTTTCTTTTGATTGACTAATTTCTCTTGATGTTTCTTTTTTCCTGGTATTCACGTTCCTTGCGTATTATCTCTACTGATTCAAATAGTGCCTCCTGCCATGAGTCCTCCTTGTATTTCTTCTTTGCCTTCCACTAAGGTTTTTGGTATTTGCTTGGTGTCTTCCTTGGTGGTAGAGTGTGTTCATAGCCCAATCCCATTTTGTCTTTACAAAATTGTGAAGGAGGATCTAATGGTTCTGTGACGCCTTCCTGGCGCTTGCCGATAGGTCCTTTGCCATTGTATCCCATTTGTTGCATGATCAAGTAGCCTTTTCCATACAGTTGTGTTGGTATAGCTACTTCCATAGTAGCTGCTCTGTTTTCTTCCCCATCCTTGTATAGCCAACTAAGGATGTCCCTTTCCTCTGATTCATGTGCTAGTGTGCCTAGTTGAATGAATTTTCCATCAAACTTGGTGATAGGTTGCATTGCTTGATGTGTTGATACTGATGGTAGCCCATGAGATTTAGGTGATGCTAGTAAGTTGACTAAACTCAAGGGTTCCAAAGAGTATTCTCCCATGCCTTGTTCTTTGATTTTCATCTTCTGTTTGAAATCCATAGATAGTGATTTAGACTTTTCTTGCTGAAGATTTGGTACTGAGGAACTTTTTTTTTCTCTATTATGTGGAACCAAACTGTCTTGGGCTGCCCCCATAGCATTACAATGTTGAAAAGGGTTACAATATGTTGATATAGAAATTTCATGTCCATTGTAGGGGAACTTAACACACTGGTGATAAGTAGAAGGTATTGCTTGCATTTCATGTATCCAAGGTCGACCCAACAAGATATTATATGTGAGGTCTATGTCTAAGACTTGGCACATAGTGTCCCTTTGTATTGGTCCTACTTGAATTAGCAACATTATTGTTCCTTTGGATGATCTTTCTTCATCATCATATGCTTTGATAGTGATCTTCTTGTGTGGATCAATAGACTCCTCAGAGAAGCCTAATGCACGGATAAGTTTTAAGGTACAGATATTGAGTCCAACTCCTCCATCTATTAATACTCTTTTGACTCGATGTTTGTAGACCAAGACTTCAATGTGGAGTGGAGTATTGTGTGGATGGCTTAATGAGATATTATCATGCTCAAAAAAGGTGAGGTTATGAGGCCCTATCATGTGAGCCACCATGGCTTGGAATTTTTTCAGCATCCAAATCTTGAGGTACATTTGTTTCCAATAGTGCTTGTTCCAAGATGTCTTTGTGTTTTGGTGAAAGTTTCAGCAACTCAAGTATAGATATTTGAGCAGGAGTTTTGTGCAGTTGACTGACTAGATCATATTGAATTTTGGGTATGGTGTTTGTCGTTGACGTATGTCCCTTCAAGACATATTTTTGAGCTCTAGTGGTTACATTGACAGATTCATGTTCACGCTTGTCCTTGACTGTAATGACATTGACTTGATTGTTCCTTAGCTGATATATGATTGATGGTGTTATTGTATATGTGATTGATATGAGCTCCACGTGTATCATTTGAGGTTGAAGCTCCATCCTTGTTGTATTTTGGAAGAGGATTATTAAAGGCACCATGGTCACCATTTGTCTTGAGACCATCGACTGTTAAATCACCTCTATCAATCATGTCTTGAACAATGTTCTTTAGTCTCATGCAATCATTTGTTTGATGTCCTTTGTTTCAATGAAAATCACAAAAGTGTGAGTCATTCCACTAGGGTGGTTTGATTTGTGGTTCAAAGTTGTTGATTGCTGGTAAGGAGATAATTTTGTTTGCTAGGAGTTCTTTGAATGCTGACTCCAATGATTGCCCTAATGGTGTGTAGATGCGTTTTGGAAAGTTGTTGGCGTTACCTTGTGAGTTTGTATTAGGTCCTCGATTGGTGTTATTGTCTCAAGCATTATTGGTATTGTTTGTGTTAAGATGATCTTGATTGGTATTGGGTGTATAAGTGTTAGTGCCTTGGTTAGCACCTTTTTGATTCTTGGTAGCCTGAGGATTACTTGATAAAGCTAACACCGGTTGCTTGGATTTCACATCATTAGTTTCATTTCCTCCTTCATTTCCAGTGTTTTTGTTTCTAGTCCAAAACCTGGATTTGTCTAAGTTGTTGTTGTTTTGGTTATTGTAATTAGAGTTGGATGAATTATCCCTTCTTTAAAAAAATTCAATGTTCCTTTCTTGACACATGCCTCCTCTACTTGGATGCCATTCTCAATTAATTTAGCAAAAGATGGTATGCATTGGAGTTTGAGTATGTAACTCATCTCGCTATTTAAATTGTCGATGAAAATTTCCATCTTTTCCTTCTTGAGCACATCTCGAGGATACCTTGAGACCATTCTTTGTCAACGTTGAAGGAACACCATGAATGTTTCATTGTTTTTTTGTTTGGTATTGCAGACATCTAGCATGGTGATGGCATGTTGAATGTTGTAGGAATATTGAGTTATGAATTTGTTGACTAACTCATCAAAAGATCTGACAGGAGGTGTGATTTTGGATAACCATTCCATTGTTTGCCCTCCCAAGCTTCTTGGGAATAATCTCATCAAATAAGTGTCATCATGAGCAAATTCTAGGCTCATGGTACAAAATTCCCAGACATGATCATGAGGATCACTTTTCCCATCATATTTGTCAAATTTGGGAATGTCTGAATTTGGGGGAAAGGGTACCATGTTTAACCTCCTATCAAAAGGATAAGGACAAATTTCATTCAAGGAATATCGTACTGTTGATCCTTGTTGCATGTCTTGCATCTGTTTTTGCAGCATTTGTATTTGTTGTGTAAGAGAAACCAAGGGTGTATTTGTTTGTTGAGGGAAGATTTCTTCCCTCACATTGTTTCTAGTTTGGAATGGCGTGTGTAGCGGCATGTTTTGCTTGGGGATGTTTTGCTCGGGGATGTTTTGCTCAGGTAAGTTTTGCTCAGGTATGTTTTGATCAGGGTCACGCGCTTCTTCCTCTCTTTGTCGTTCTTGATAAGCATAATGTTGAGACCTTGTTCTAAATATGTCAGTATCGAAGTCTTCGAAGAGTTTAACTCCTTTGCTTGTGAGCATGAGTAGGTATTTTTCTTTGTCGGTTTCCATGAGTTTTTCCACAAGTTTTTGAAATGAAGCACTTTCTTGACACTCTTGGAGGAGTTCCTCAGAAATTTTTGTCTCTTCTAGATTTGGATATTCGAAAGGATTTGATAATCTTCGACCCATGTTGGACTCTGGTTGTGTTTCGCTTTGTTTGTTTCGTTGAGAGCGAGTAACAACGGGCATCTAGTAGAAACTTTCTGTGACAAAGGGAATGAATTCCTCTTAGATGTTTTGCTCAGGGGTGGGTGGTTCAAATTGAGGTATATTATAAGTGATGCACACTTTGGGGAAGAAAGCCAGATTGATCTTTCTTCCTTGATTCAAGCGTTGACTGAATGCTGATTTTTGACAGAATGCTCTACTCCTTAATGGTTATTTGTCAAATTCGTTTGTTTTGTCTTGAAGATACAAGCGCATATGACGGAGGAATGTTTGATGAGATTTGAAGAGTTGGTGATTGATGTATAAAATTTATTCCATTAGGCAAGTTTCAGAGAACTGGGTTGTTGTTTCCTCAACTTAGTGTTATAATAAATACTCTTTCTTCTCAGAATATGAGGATTAGTCATGCACAAGTGATCAATGGTTTCCTTTGATTTGTTTTGGATTCAAGATATCTTGTTTGGAAACTTAAGTTTTACTTTATCAAATGAAGGTTTAGATGCCCCCTCATGACAAAGCGCATCAAATGATATGGAATAAGAGCTTTCCCGATATGGAAACTCGATTTGACAACTTTGAGTTTAAAACAAGTTTTTGGATAAAAATCCGTTCAATTGAAGGACCTTTTGATACGTGTGATGGTGTTTCCCGATTTTGATAGGAGAGATGTGTCTTATCTCTTGACTAGTTTTTGGATTTGGACAACTTTGTTTTAAGGAAAACTTGCTTTTTGGAGTAGTTTTGATATTCTGATTTCGATTTTTTGTCTGATGGAGTTCAAGCGAGGAAAGAAGGCTTCCTAAACTGTTTTTAGGTTTTTCAAAAATAGCTTCTGTTTTGCCCCTCGTTTTCTCAGTTTCTGCTATGTGCTAATCCAGAAACCCAATGCGCTATTGAATTTTCGCGACACGCTAGAGAAGGGTCTCTACGCGCTAAGTCGCCTTTCTTACGCGCTAACTAAATTGTTTGAGTTTGTTTTGCTTTGAAAGGTTTATGTGCTAGTATGAGCTTCTAATGCACTAATTGTTGACTTCAATGCGCTAATGTTTGGTCTCAGCACGCTAAGCTAGTACTTCCATGTGCTAGAATGTTTTTAGAAAGCGCGAAGGTTTGAAATTGTTTACTTGAGATTGACTATGCGCTAAAGTTAAGAAGAAATGTGCTATGTTGAAGCTTACAAGCACTAAAATATGGTTTCTAAGCGCTAAGATGTTGTTCTTACGGTCTAAACTGCCCTGGTAGTTTGACTTGGTGGTTTTTCTGTGATTTTTTGAATTTTTCCTCAACTGTGATAGATGTTTTTCTGAAGTAAGAAATGAATGCACAACACAAAAGAGATAACCATTTTGCCTAGTCTAAACAATGAGTGTATGTTTTGCGAGGATGTGTTCAAATCCCCAATGTTTCAATAGGTTTGGATACAGAAAATACAAATCAATTAGACTCTTCATTCAAAGGTCATCGACAATACCATAGCTCACTAGTCTCGATACTCCGTCAGCTCAAACAGCCTTGTCACCCCCTAGGGAGCACCCATTTTTTTGCCTTTTGCCAGAAATTAACTCAAAGTGAATTGCTTCACAATTAAGTAGTTATCTTGGGAGATATATGGTGAGTAATCTTGAGGGCGGATTCTTCCCCACCCTTGCACTATGATACTGCAAATGTTTGGATACTGACTCGGCTCAAGGTTTCTATTGCTAAAGTTCGTAATCAGGCTTCCTGTTCGATCATCAGTGATAAACTCCCTCAAGAGGTTTCCCAACCTTTAGAACAAAGACTTTATGTATCGTAATGATACTGGGGGAAGGCTAATCGCTACGCGCAACTGTTGAAAACGACTTTAGTCACTTTCCACTTTTGATTATAGTGGGTTGGAACACTTGGCGTCAAAGTCGTTCCCCACTTAGGTCGTTCCCCTCACATCAGCCAAAAAATGGCTTTAAGAGTTGTTCAACTCCTCGGGAGGGCAGGCCTGCTAAAGGTTGTAATACAATAAACATTGAAAGCGTAAGAGTGGTCTGACTTTTTGATCACCTAGTTAAGGGGAGAGCATATTCCTTCCACTTTCGAATCAAAGCACACAAGTGTTCTTTTTAACCTTTTATTGCAATGATTTGGTAAAATCTATATGGAGATATTGCTCTACAAAAACATGGTGTTCATTTTATCCCATCAAATCAATGATTATCTGATCTAGTAAAGGAACTTGGTCAGCAAAGCAAAATTTTGATTTTGATGGTCAACAAAAGAAATCGACAAAAGGGGAAGAATTTCCCCCTTTAATTTTTTGGATAAAACTGAACAAGTGTGGTTCTTTTACCTTGCAAAATTGAAGTTGGTCCTTTTAAACACCAAAGGATGGTGAGGTTGTTTTTAAACCCTTTTGCAAAATGAAAGATTGTCTTGTTCTTTTTAGATGTCTAAATGAAAGTTCTCTCCTAGGAAAGCAAGAAAGATTTTTTTTGTTGTGGTTCTTTTTAAGTGCCCAAATGAGGTGTGAGTTCAATTTTAGCTTTAAACAAGAATTGAAAGAATTCAAAATTTTAACTAACTTAGGTAAGTTAGTAAAAACTTCAAACTACTTTAAATCCTATCTTTAAAATAAAGTGGACTCCCCAAACCTGCAATGAAACTTTCAGAAATCCTGCAAAAACAACAATTAAATCCGTTAGAAAAAAATACTGGCTTTGTGGACTTTCACAAGTCTAAATTTGATCTTGGTTACAAATTAATTTTTCCTCTCTGTCTGTGATGCGCTACAGAGAATACTGTATGCACTACAGAATAACCCAAATGCGCTATCAGACATACCTGAAGCGCTGCGCTGTTTTCCAAATGCGCTATATTGTTAGGTTCCCACGCCGAAATCTACATGAATTTAAAAAAAAAATCTATGCGCTAAGAGAGGGTTTCTATGTGCTAGGATATGAGTCCCACATGCCGAACAGTATATTGGATGCGCTGGAATGTTAACCGGATGCGCTAAGGAAGATTCTCCATGCGTTGATTCTCCTTTCCCGCGTACTTGCAAAGTTGGTTAAATTCAAAAACCGATTTGATTAATGGGGTTATGCCCCACGGTGGGCGCCATAAATGTATGTGGGAAAAGCGATTCAATGAAATCCAAAATGAGAAAATATTTCAAGGACTTGCCCACACACCCACAAGACTTTTGGTGTAAGTTATGGAGCCATGATGGATGACTCAACTTCCCAAGGAGTGTTCCATGGTTCTCTATCTCACAAGGTCCCTCAAGCTAATGTTTTTTCTCTCATATCACTGAGCAAAGTAACTTAGGGATGACGAATGCAAGAACGAGGGATGCTTTTGTTCGAATTTAGTATGAATGCATCCTATTTATGCACGATTCTAGTAAATGAACTAAACTAGATGATAAGATGACAAGGTTAGTAAAAATACCATCCTAACATGATATACTAGCTATATGATTTAATCTAAGATGATAGAAATACTCTAAAATGATTATTAGATTTATTTCTATTACAAAGAGAGGCTAAATGCTTGTTAAAATTAAGTATAAGTATGATGCTAAACACTTGGATTATAGAAATGAAGGAATGAGAGCTCTATTTATAGAAGAAATAGGGCAATGGATGGTCAAGATTGAAGGATCTTATCAAGGGCCAGGATTGAAAGCTATCAATCCATGTTTGCAATTCTCACCAATGAAATGGTGACAATTGTCAACATAAGACTGCTTGAGAGGAGAGGTAAGAAGCATTAAATGCTTGAGAAGACCTCATGGTTAGCTTAGAGGGTAAAGGTTAAGGTTAGGTTAAGGTTATCCATTGGATAAAGCTTTTACCCAAAGGATAAACTCTTGTGCAAGGGTTAAAGGGATAACCATGGTCAAAGAAATGAATGCTTGATGAGACCCCTGGGTTAGATGAGGGTTGAGTTAGGCAAAAAGTCTCTAACCATGCCACTAAGGGTTAGTTAACCATTAATGGTTTGAAGACTTTGAGGACAAATTTGTAAGAGTCCTTCCAAATTTGGGGGTTTTTAACAAGTTAGCTTGTTGAAGGTATAAAGGCTTTAATGCCTTTGGAAGACTTTACTCCAAATTTGAGAAGTGACCTCCTCAAATTTAGGGAAAGAGGATAATTGATGGGTTTAGGTTAATTGATTAGGATTAGAGGTATTCTAGAAGAATTTAGGAAGAGGGTTAGGAGGCAAGTGGGAGATGTAGGAAAATGCAAGTGAGTGAGGAATAATAGGATTTAATTAAAATAAATTGCTTTATTTTAATTTGGTTGCAAGTGAGGATTTAAATAAATTTAGATTTATTTAATTGGGGTGAACTATTTAATTAAATGTAAATTTAATTAAAGTAGAGAGAAGAGATTTAATTAAATAAAATGATTTATTCAATTAAATGATGTAAAGGGCTTAAGTGAATTTAAATAAATAAATAGAATAATTTATCTAATTAAATAGAAGAATGTGGATGATTTAATTAAATTGAATTTAACTAAAATAGAGGAATGAGAATAAAATGAACATTTAAATATTCATTTAGGAATATGGTCATTTTTATACGTCTACAGGTATCTTTATTGGTATTGGTGAATGTTTCATTGTAGGACCTAGATTGTTTGTGGTTGAATCTTTGTGGTTTTACAATAGTTTATCATCACTTTTTATCATATACACTAATAAGAGATGCCTTCTTGTGAAACACTACTCATGAATATGGGCCAAAGAAATTGACTAAAATTCTATGTAGCTAAATTATGATAAAGCATCACATAATTTGACATTGCAAAAATATCAATTAGTTGATAATAAATGAGCTAAGGAGCTCCATGCAATAAGGTTTATAAGGTGCACCATTTGCTAAAGGTTTTACAAATCGGGTAAAAAGCTAAGTGAGCTTAACCTTGGAGGAAACTTCATAGTTAAGCAACTTGTTAGAGTAGTACTAAGATAGATGACCTCCTAGGAAGTTTTAATGCTTAACCCCTATGAGAATCACTTAGATGCGTTGAGTGCTAAACATGATCATGAGAAATGAGTTCTTGTCCATTACTCTTGAAAGATGGGTCAATGAGATTGCATTTAAAAATTATGTATTAAAATTTTAACAAAAAATTACATAACTTGACAGGTTACAAAAATTACCACCTACTTGGCAAGGAAAGAGCCAAAGAGATTTATAATGAATACTTCATAGGGTGCATTACTCATTGAAAGTTATACAAATAAGGTAGCAAGCTAAATGGGTTTGATTTTGGAGAAAATTCCACAATTAAACACACTTAAGTCAGAACAGTACTGGGATGGATAACCTTCTAAAAGTTATCCAAAAAGTCTTGAGGCTTCACTTGTGTAGCATCTCACCTAGATGCAATAAATATTAAATGAACCATTCATACTTTAATTACGAATAAGCTATAAAATTAAATTGCAATAAAATATCACATGATTCTATGCATCGATTTCTACTTGATATTGGAAAAGCCAAAGTATGTCATAGGTTAGAACTAATAACTCATGTTTGAAACTCTTTAAAATTTGGCAAATCCAAGTGTTTATGTATTGTCCATACCACAAATACTCTCTACATCTAAGTAAATAAAAAAATAAATAAAAACATTTTGATAAAGAACATCAAATTTTTAGTAGTAAATCAAGATTTGTAATGACTATGGCATTGGTGATTGTATTAATTAGATTGACTTGGTTGGCGTGCATGCTCTTCTTCGTTAGGAACCTTCTTCAAAACATATGGAAATGCAAATTCTTCTTCTTTTATGAAAACATTCATAGTTCTCAAATTGGGTTTTAATTTTTTTTTTTTGCAAACCTTGCTATTCTTATTTTATTTGTATAAACTAACTTATAGTAAAATTATACCTATAACATTATTTTTGAATTCTATTTCAACTCAACTACATTTAGACACCAAATCTAGACCAATTTTGTTATTATGTACATGTTTGTATATGATATTTCACCTTATCTTTTAAATTGTTGGGAATCCCATCCATTTGTTTATTGGAATTAGGGTTAAATATTGAAGAAACAAAGGAATAAATGACATCCTTTTAGATCAAAGCAAGATGACTAAGTATGCAAAATTTTACTATTCAAATTAGACATCTAAAAAGCAAAATATTTTGGATAGGGCAAAGCTTTTTTGTCAATTTAGATACATATTGCTAGTTAATGGAAGACAAAAAAACATCCAACCACTCTTTACCTCCTTGACCATGAGTCAAGGATCAAGGGATATTAAACCTTGATCTCATCCCTTATATCATACATCGAGAGGTTTGAACCTTGGTAAATTCATAATCAAGAAACATAGTATCACCCTCACCAATTGTACTCAACCAATTGAACTACAATGCTTTGATATTAAGACACATTAAACTATACAATTAAATCACAATTAACTTTGTTGGGTGAAAATTTTGTAAACTGGAAAGGTTTACAAAATTGTAGTTTCAGCTATAGTGTGTGAGATTAAATCTCTCCTCACAGATGGGAGGTTGCCTTCTTATTGCTTGTTACCAAATAACTCTTGATTAGGAAATAAAACTAAACTAATGACTTGGATGTTAGTTTCATGAATTCCTCTTATTTAAAGATTGATGTTCCTCTTATTCTCTTATTTTAGAATAAGTTCTTCTTTCAAGACTTACAACCATGAATGCTAATAAATAATAATAACTGATACCACGAGATTAAACAAAAGAATAGCCCCGTTTAGTAGCAGTGCAAAATATGATTAAGGAGCTTGCACAAGCCCAAAGACTTCTACAACCATTTTTACAAACTAAATGACAAAGTTACAATATATAGTAGTACAAAGACTCACACTTGTATATTTTAGCTTTAAACTCATAAAAAAATAATAATTTGCAGCTCAAAGACTTCAACTTTTATTCAGCTAAATTGCTGATTACTATATCAAAACCCAATATTGCAGCTCAAAGACTAGCAAAATCAGAAAATACTCACTTTAAATTCAATAGCCACAACACAATACTTCAAGTTAAACTTAGGTTATGTAACCATAATGACATAAGAACACTGTAATCACATAAGAAAAAGCTCCAACTCAAAGATTGAATGCAAAATTTATCATTTTATTAACTTGAAATCGATTTGCAAAATAATCACTCAATGACTCAAAATGCTACACAAACTGGTAGAGTTTTGTTGCTATGCATAAGGATTAATATTTACAATGAGCACCCTCATATATATGGGAGAGGGGCTATGAGCAAAATTAGGAAAAAGTTTGACTAACTATGACTAAGTCAAAAGTAGAATTCTATTTGATTTAGGACTTGTGCAATCTTATATGTAAAAATGTATATACAAAAAGACATTTAAGATGTCGATTACAAACTACAAAACTTCAACTACAATTAAAAGGCATAAAATTTACTAAGTGTCATCAAACACTTCTTTTCCATTTTGATCTTGTTTCAAAAATTCTTCAAACTTCTGCAAGACAATCTTCATCTATGATTCATTAGGTCCATTGCTGTGACTGGTAACAACCTAAACCCGAGTAATGGAATCTTCAATATAATATTTCTTATGCTTCTTCAAGAGATACCCCTAATTATCCAAAATTACTTGAAAATATACTAGCTTGTCAATTGAGAATATGGAGAAATCTTCTTTGTCAACCTCTGCATTCACTAGTAGACTGAATTCTTTGATGATTGAATCCACATGAAGAGTCTTCTAATTTGAATCCAAGAATGTGCATGGGAATTCTGATACCTTTTCAACAATTTATTTTCCCTTATCAATACATTCCTTTTGTGCTTTCCACATATCCTTGATAAGTCGCTCCAGAGTATTAATGCTATGTTCCAGGGACTCATGAGAAATATTTCTTCAATTTGAATAACTTGCTGGAGGAAAATCGTTTGTAACCATACTCCGGATTCACACAAATTGGGTTCAAAATCCACATTACACTTAGAAATACAAAGGTGTAAATCAGACATAATACCGATTTACACTTGGCTGAGAGTTTGACAATGCAAATCGGGTTTATATTTGAGATTATGTAGTTCAAAGTTATAACTCTGAACTGCACTCATGAATATGATGCTTGTGTGCAGTTTAAAGTTACAACCCCGAACTGCATCTTGTGAAAGTATGCAAGGGCTTCGTGTAGTTTGAAGTTGTAACTCTGAACTGCACAAAGAGGGAAAGATTTCAATGTAGTTCAGAGTTGTAACTCCGAACTACATATGTAGAAAGGAATCTTTGACAAGGTGTGTAGTCCAGAGTTATAACTCTGGACTACACCTGTAGTGTTGCAAAAAAAAAAAAAGTTACATGTAGTTCGAGCTTACAAATCCGAACTACATTAGGAAGGAATATTTACATGTAGTTCAAAGTTGTAAGCTCGAACTACACGTTTGATAAAAATGGGAAGCACCATGAATAAAAAAGGAAATGGGTGTTGTTCGGAGTAACAAATCCGAACTTGACACCAAAACCACAAATATGTGCATTTTGGGTTTGTAACATCAAAATGCATCTATTGATAAGACATACAAAATTGGGGTTTAACTCTGACAATGCACAAAGAAAATAAAAACTAACTCCTAAAATGACAATTGATTAACAAATTGAGACTCAAATCAAGATGATTTCTCGAGAGCCTGACTACACACAAGGGCGTTTGACAAGCGCCTCAACATGCATGCTTAGAGGGTGTGGGCTACAAAATGGGCAAATTTCATAAGGGTCATCCCACAATTTGAGCGAGCCGAAATCGAGGATAACAAAATCATACCGATTCCTACTTGATATTGAAAATGCCATTCCTAACTAGCATACCTATATTTAAAAAGATATAGATAAAGTATGTCGAAAGATACCATGTTTGTTCATTATTCTATTTAAAAATTTATTATATTATTATGTTTTAATATATTTTTATAATTTATATTCCTATTAAACTTTTTATTCCTGTAATAAAAATAATATAAAATTAAAAATATATATATATTTTTTTTCTGCCTTACACCTCAAATTAAATGCTTATAATATTTTAATTGATGGACGATTTTACATCCATAGGAGTGTAATAACCCACGTTCAAAATTCTCTTAACATTTGGCATACCGAAGGTTATTGATTGTGTTCAATGCAAATACTCTGCAAATTCTGCGCATATCCTGATTCCTATAGTAACGGCTGTATATAAATGGCGAAGAAAGAAAATTGTGTTCACTGAGAACATCAAATTTTGAGGTAGTAAATCAAGAGTTGCAATGGCTGTGGCGTTGTCACTTTTGGCAGTGGCGATTATGTTAATAGGATTGACTCGATTGGTGTGTGTGCTCTTCCTGGTCGGGAAACCCCTCTCCAATTCACATTCTTCTTCTTCTGTCAAAACACTCATAGTTCTCGGATCAGGTTTTTAATTTTAATTTTATTTTGCAACCCCTGCTTATTCGCATTTTGTTTAGATAAATCGACCTGTAGTAAAATTACACCTAAAATGTTATTATTGAATTCTATTTTAACTAGACCACATTCAGACACTAAATTTTTAGACCAGTTTTGTGATTACGCACATGTCTGTACGTGATATTTCACCTTATCTTTTTAATTGTTGCGAATCCTTGTCACTCATCTGGCGAAATTAGAGTTAAAAATTGAAGAAACAAAGGTAAAAAGGATAATCAAGTAAGATGGCCGAGGATGTAGGATTTAGCAGCAATATGGATTTTTTATTGCATAAATCTAAATGGCCTGTTAGCTCGTAAAAATCCCTCGAACCTGTGACCTCCCTTTTATTTACCACTGACTTTCACACAGTGCCACCATGCAAAACCCCATGGTCGCTGCTGTGAAATACTGGGCGCTCCTGTGTTCAATCCTGGCGAAGAAAGCCCATTGCAGAATCTCCATGTTGATAAGAGAGAAGAACTTCCATTTTCCTTTTGATGTGTTCTCTATACTATTTTTCCAAATACATTTTTAATAAGATTAAAATCTCTTTACTTCTAACTTTTAATGTGGTCTTAGATGCCTATTTTTTTCTTGTACCTCTAAATTTTCATGGGCTCAAGTTAAATGATAATAATAGAGGTGGAGACATGTTGAAATTGTTTTTTTTTTCTATGATGTGTACTTAACTCTAATTTTGATCTAGGAAATCGGTAATATGCTCCTTAAATTCAGTAGTATGTATGTTTTTGAAGAATATTTTTGTAAATTTATGTATTTTATAATATTCAAAAAAATTGTTAGAGTTATTGATGAGTTGTGGGAGTTTTTTGGGTCAGCCTAGTTATTGCCGAGTCTGAATTTTTTCAACTATGAAAAAATCACAAAAAAAAACATGAAATTTTACAATTTCATCGGTGAAAATATTGTTTGGCTGATTTAACAAATTATAATGATTTTTTCAGAGAAAACTCGAGTTGGGAGCAAGAAAAGATAAATTACGATTATTTAACATTATTGCATCTTTGATTTAAACCATAAAATTTTAGCAAAGAGCAGATACTATAAACTTTCAATCTGTCTCTTACAAAAAGCTCCCCTCACTCTCACCATGATTCTCTTTCTCACTGTTTCTCTATTTTCCATTCATATTGTGTGTCCACTGTCTTTCACACTTTATCCTTGGCTATTTAATTTTTTTTTTGGAGAAAAGCAAACTTAAATTTATCTTATATCATCATATCAGAGAATTAGTAGCAGAGGGTCAGTACCTATACAAAAAGGACTGCCATCATAATAATGGAAAATCAGTCTTACTCTTAGGCGAAGTAGGTTTATGCATAAGTCTTTCTTTTTACGGGAGGTCTTCTAGCATCACATATTTTTGTGTTCTCAACCACTTCCCTGCATAGGCTTAATCAATTAAGTTTAAGCGTCCCTAATACCAACAAACCTATGCAAAGAGGAGCAATATTAGCAGAATATTAAATGGAGCAAAAGAAATAGCAGCACACTAACAATATAACAAGAGATTTTACCGTAGGAAACCTTTTGGAAAATAAAAAAACCCAGGAAAAACCACTCTTATCATATTAACTCAATCATTCACAATACATAAGATATTTCTCACTTGTGCTTAATCCTAATCCGTGTGTGAGTATTTATGAGCAAATCACTATCGGAAATTGCTTAGTGGTATTACAATACAGTGGATATAAAATCACGGGTCTAAAAAATCACCTATAATGGCCGCCCTTTTTAGGGCCAGCGGTCTCCTATACCTTAGCGGGGATGCTGCCCTGAGCCCCACGACTTATGGCAGGGAGTACTGTCAATAAGGGGTGTACAACATTTGAAGTATACTACATATCCAACATTCCTTCTGCATAGGCAAATGTCAGGGTTCCTGCATAAGTTTGTCATAGATTTCATGAATGGTGATCTCCTCAATCTCAAGCCTAATGGGAACATAATGGTGCGGTGGGGCTCTAATTCAATATATTTAAGAAATCCATTCATATATGGTGGTAAAACCATTTTGCTAAATTTGTTGTATTAAGGCCCCATTCATCATCCTGGATGCAACTTTCTACAAGTAGGGGAAGAGTTCAAACAATAAGAACCTGGATATGATGGCTAGCCAAATCGTTTCCTTTGCCCGTTTTCATAGTTGATGAATCCCCTTCCATGGTAACTGAGGGAGAGGTAGAGTATTTATTGCTATCACCAGAATTCTCTCTCAGATGGCCATCTGTTAATGTTGTGTAGCTTTGGTCAGATAATTCTGATCGTCGAAATCAAATGCTTAAGTGGCCAATTGGCCTTAAGGATTTGATAGTTGCTTTATCCTTGCAAGTTATGTTAAATTAGCTTATATGTATTGTCACCGAAGTATTTGTAATTGATGATTGGATTTAATACTCATATATTAATATATATTACAAATGTATATATGTATCTATATATCTATATATACAATAATGTTTGTGATTTACATTATTGATATATATGTATATATAATATATACATACATTTTTGTAATAAAGAAAAAGCTGATTATTAAAACCAATAGTCGATATAATCGTCTTGTTACATTTAATCGCTTGACAAACATTAGTCGGCTTAAAGTCGAATTGGTTAATTATACCATCTTGCATCTTAGTGTATTGTCTTTAATGTTTATCGGTCTAACCCTCACGGGTTTGTAGACATGTCTCTGCGTGGATGCTATTCCGCGTAGAGGCATGCCTCCACACCATTGTATATATGGTGTATAGCTGTGGTTAAGGGACAATATAGAAATCGGAAATATTGAACCAACCGGCCTGCACAAAAAAACGAACATTGCTGTTACATATTCATTGAAATACAAATCATAAATTCTGATTGCTGTTTCTTACTTGCTTATATTCAAAAGAGATCAAATCAATATATGATAAAAGAAGTACTTTGATAAATAAAATAACCCTTAGCATTCTCAAATCTGATAAAATTAACATGGTATGAGAGCCAGTCTAAGGAAGATCATATCAGATTTAAATCAAGAATGGAAATTATATTGAAATCACATATAAACTCCCCTATCTCTTACTTACCTCAAAATGGCAAATGGGGTTAGATTTGAGGACCGCCTTGAAGGGGCATCAGATTTTGTTTCATGGAAATTTAGAATCATGACTACACTAAGAGAACATGAATTAGAAACCTCATGCACAAAGATTCATCCATGCCAAAAGATGAAGATGAGCAAAGACTATGGATTAAAAACAATAACAAAACTATGAAGATATTGGTAGATGCAGTGAAAGATCACATAGTGCCTATCATCTCCAAATTGGATACAGCAAGCAAAATGTTTTCAACATTGGAAAACATGTATGAAATTAACAACACCAGTAGGGTACTATCCTTAAAACAAAAACTTCATCATATAAAGATACATAAGGGTGAATCTATCACCTCATATTTCATGAGAATTACGGAATTAAAAGACCAACTCTCTACAATTGGTCATACCGCAGATAGTAAGGAGCTAACCCTATTAGCACTAAATGGACTACCAGGATCATGGGAAGGATTCATACAAGGAATCAGTGCTTGTGCCAAACTACCTAATTTTGATAGATTAAAGATTGATTGCATCCAGGAGGAATCAAGACTTATTGTAAGGGGAGATAATCAAACCAGTTCAAATGAAGACATTTGTGTTCTAAATTCTTCCTCACACAAAAAGGGAAAGAAAAGAAATTTTAAAGGGAAGAAAGACAAAGAACCTAAAGGAAACAAAGGAAAATACTCTCACAAAAGGAAACGAGATATGACCAAAGTCTAATGTTTTAGATGTGATGAATATGGACACTATGCCATTAAGTGCCCAGACAAATTAAAGACTCAAGTCTCCATTGCAGAAATTGGAAAATAAAGGGAAGATGAAAAATCAGAAAAGCTTGTATTCTACTCTGCCCTTTCAAGTCAAGTGTCAACAAACCCTAATACTTGGGTAATTGATAGTGGAGCATCCAGGCATATTACTGGATTCAAAGAACATCTTGATGACTTAAAAGAAAATTCAAATGAAGAAGTAACCATTGGGGATGATTCAAGCTACCCAGTGAAAGGGATTGGGACCTACACCATAAATCTGAAATCAGGGATTTCTCTTCAACTCTCAGGAGTACTATATGTACCAGGGATAAAAAGAAATCTAGTCTCGATTTCAGCACTTGAAGACAAGGGTTATAGAGTCACCTTCATGGAAGGAAAAGTCTTGGCTTGGCCAAAGAATTCAACCATAAAGAAAGCCTACACAATTGGAGTAAGGCACGGATGCCTTTATAAACTATGCATGTCTCTCCCTCAAGCTTTGTTACATGGATCACTAGACTCAAATGAAATTTTGGCACAGGAGGTCAGGGCATCTACATTTCCTAGCTCTTCCCACAATTGAAAATTTGGTGATTGGTCTACCCAAATTTAAACAAAATCATGAAGGTACGTGCAAAGGATGTGCTCTTGGAAAGAACACAAAAGGTATGTTTCACTCCAGCACTAGCAAAACTACAAATATATTAGAAATTGTTCATTCTGATTTATGTGGACCAATGTCTGTAACCTCCTTAGGAGGATTTTTATATTACATTATTTTTGTTGACGACTATTCTAGGAAGGCATGGATCTATTTCCTAAAATCTAAAGGTTCAGAAGAAATCCTTATGAGATTTAAGGAATTCAAAGCCCTAGTAGAAAATCTATCTTGTAAGAAAATAAAAATCTTAAGGACAAACAATGGGGGGGAATACACTTCAGAAATATTTAAGATTTTTTGTAAAAATGCTGGGATTAAGAGGGAGTACACTGTTCCCTACAACTTCCAACAAAATGGGGTAGTAGAAAGGAAAAATAGGTCTATTGTAGAAGCTGCTAGAGCCATGATGTATGACCAAAATTTAAACACCTTCTTTTGGGCAGAAGCATCTAGCATTGCTGTATACATTCAAAACAAGAGCCCTCACTCTCTCCTAGATAACAAAACCTACATGGGTTCACAGATTCAGATTGGGCTGGAAGTGTGGTAGATAGGAAAAGCACATCAGGTGCTGTTTCAGTCTAGGATCAGCTATGATGTCCTGGATAAGTAGGAAGCAATCTTCAGTGGCTCAGAGTTCTACAGAAGCCGAGTACATTGCAGCTTCTATGGGGACCAGAGAAGTAGTATGGTTAAGGAAACTACTTGTGAGCCTGTTTGGTCAACCATTGAATCCTACTCTTATTCATTGTGACAACCAGAGCTGTATAAAGCTATCTGTTAATCCAATATTTCATGATAGATCCAAACATATTGAGATTCCTTATCACTATGTTAAGAGACATGGTTGAAAGGAATGCTATCCAGCTAAAATATGTGAGTATAGGCAAGCAGATTGCAAACATTCTCACCAAACCTTTGTTTAAAGCAAAGGTTGAGTACTTTCGTAAGAAACTTGGCATGGTTGAAAATGTAAGTTAAATTGAGAATGTAATTTTTGATCTGTTGTACTATTTCTTATTTGTCATGTGTGAAACTATATGACTATTTAATCTTTGTGTGACTTTGAAAGATGACGATTTTTCAAAGTTTCACTTATTTTGGTTAATATTGTAGAGTGACGACTTCATAGTACTCTAACCTCACTATCATGAATAGATATCATGAGACTTGATACCTGCAACTTTGTCATGATAGTTTGCATCTCTGCAAGCATTATGATTGATATCATGAGACTTGATATCTTGAGAAATCATAATGATTGAGATGATCATGGCGAATATTATGAGACGCAATATTCATGGATAGGCCATGATTTATATCCCCATGATAGGTATCATGCGACTTGATACCAGTGCACATATCATGGATCTTGGATACTCTTTGAGAACCATGACAAAATATCATGAGACGTGATATTTGTGGTTATGTCATGATTCTTTGATATCACGAGAAGGTGATGTCATTTGTTTGGGATACAATTAATCCTCCCTAGCTAAGAGGGAGTGTTAATGTTATGTAGCTTCGGTCAGATAATTGATCGTCGAAATCAAATGCTTAAGTGGCCAATTGGCCTTAAGCATTTGATAGTTGCTTTATCCTTGCAAGTTATGTTAAATTAGCTTATATACATTGTCAACGAAGTATTTGTAATTGATGATTGGATTTAATACTCATATTAATATATATTACAAATGTATATATGTATCTATATATCTATATATACAATAATGTTTGTGATTTACATTATTGATATATATGTATATATAATATATACATACATTTTTGTAATAAAGAAAAAACTGATTATTAAATATGTTTATTAAAACCAATAGTCGATATAATCGACTTGTTACATTTAATCGCTTGACAAACATTAGTCGACTTAAAGTCGATTTGGTTAATTATACCATCTTGCATCTTAGCGTATTGTCTTTAATGTTTATCGGTCTAACCCTCATGGGTTCGTGGAGACATGTCTCTGTAGAGACATGTCTCTACGTGGATGCTATTCCATGTAGAGGCATGCCTCTTCGTAAGCATGCCTCCACACCATTGCATATATGGTGTATAGCTGCAGTTAAGGGACAATATAGAAATCGGAAATATTGAACCAGCTGGCCTGCACAAAAAAACGAACATTGCTGTTACATATTCATTGAAATACAAATCATAAATTCTGATTGCTGTTTCTTACTTGCTTATATTCAAAAGAGATCAAATCAATATATGATAAAAGAAGTACTTTGATAAATAAAATAACCCTTAGCATTCTCAAATCTGATAAAATTAACACTATCACCTTTCCATTTTCCTCTAACTCTAACTAAAAATTGAAGAAGATCTGTATTGCATAGCAGTCTCCAGAACCAATTTTTTACTAATTTCAGTCCTAAAAGCAAATCTGAAGTGCCAATCATCTTCCTCAGCTTCCTAAGCTTTTTTTTTCACAAGAGCCATAACATTTTAACTTCAAAACACCATAGGCAAAGGGAGATAAATACATCCCATTAAATAGTCCAGGAATAAAAGGGATAAGAAAGAGGCTAGTAGTAAAACAGGAGCACAGCTGTTCAAAGAAACCTTTGATAGCATGACCCTTGGAAGAGGAGGGTTTTGAATTTTGCAGGCATTTTGAAGACCGGAAGGAAATATGGATGCCCCATTGCCTTAGTCAACCCTCCCTCACATCCACATTTCTATCCATCATTAATCACAGTGAAAAGGTGGGCATCACTCACATAATTGACAAAATAATTTATATGCTAGAATCAAACATCTGATATGTATCTTCTAATTCCTTCCTTTAAATTGATTAAGTGTAGAGAAAATCAGACGATAATACCTGTTGAAGTTGAAGAGATCCCAAAATGAAAAGTTGGTGCCACAATATTTCTTCAATCTATGGTATTGGCAATCACAGGTAAAAGGGAAAGATTTTACCTTTATTTTAACCCTATACAAAATTTTCAACCTGTCATCCTTTGTCTTCATAACGATGACACGACTTGTCTAAGCTACCAACAACTGTCAAATGGCTGTAAGATTATATTTTTAAATGAGATCTAGGACGCTAGAAGATAATGACAAAATTTGATAATGGCTAACTGAGAGTCAATCAACAGTAGAAGGGGAAAAGAGGGTGAAGAAGCTAGTCTATGGATTATGACGAGGGTTCACAATTCAATAGGAAAGATGCCCTACTAACATTTATTAGGAATTGTGTAAAAATCCAACTAAAAGCACAAGTAAAATGTATTAATAAGTTATAACCTAGGAAACACTCTAGCAACAGATATTTTGTATATGTTATGATATTCAAACACATAGAATCAAATTAAAATTTAACAGTCTGATACAGCCTGCTGGACACACTCAACATGCACACCTCTGATGAATCTAGTAACACTCTGAAACTCAATCTACTGCTTGAGGGTTTCTACCCCCAAGAAAATCTAGCTGCCATGTCTGAAGGGTTCCGTCTCCAAATGGCCAAAATCTGCTGCAAACAGCTTCACAGTCCTGAAAATGAAAATCTTTAATGTTTTGAAAAGTATGTTCTGTTTTTTACTCAATGCCTCTTATAACCTATTCAATCCTTGCATTCCCCAATCACAGGCAGTTTCAGCACATAACTGAGCATTCCTCTCCTCAATTTCAACACTTAAGTGAGCAGTTCTCCCCAAATGATGGTAGTTTCTAAGCAGTCAACTGTCAAAGCCACTGCCAAATCAATGTAGAAACCAAACAGTTAATAGACCACCTTATTTCAGTCCATTGTAGACCTGACTAACTGACCACATGCCCATCTTATTTCAGTCCTAACTATCCGATAGAAACTACAGATACACTCATCTATGCTACTTCTATGTTGTCAGATCACTCAGTCAAAATGGGGACATTGAAACTCCTTCCTCCTCAAATTTGCTTCCTCAAGCAAGACAAAATAGGGTGATCTAAAATGTCAGCTGACTCCCATACTTGAGTCTCCATGCATGACTCTAGCACCCCCCCATATTGGAGTTCTCTTCATCAGAATACACCTCTATCCAATGTACTTGCCCATTTTCCAAGCATCTTTGTGTCAGGTCCCAAGGCTTCTTGCAGCTGAAGCATAAGTACTTCCTCTGCGTTTCATTATGGGTCATGTCACCCAATTGCAAACTCCTAAAGATGTGTCCTGCTCCATAGTGATTTGTGGGTTGAGAGGGTGCAACTCACAATCTTTACAAAAATGGGTTGTATGGAGTCCTCTCTTGTTGTTGTGGTACTCTTGTATTCACACCTCTTTGGTAGACCCTTGGAAGGATTAGCTAGGTGTAGTGATCTCAAATGTCCAAGCCCTTTTTATGGCTTTCTGCAATGAATCCAGTTCAAAGGCCTTGACTAGGCCTTTAAGGGGCTCTCTCAACCTCTCCATGAAAGGAAAGTGAGACGCCTCTCTAATACATTAGGGATCATCATGTCTGCCCTCTGGAAATCAGCTACATATGCATCCATTGAACCATGGGGCTATAGTTGTGCCAACTCCCTAAATCGTCCTTGGATCTTGCTTCTCTAATATATTGGTTAGTCTCTGAGAAAACTTCTAGTAGGTGGTGATAACACTATGACCTTGAGTAACTAGCCTGTGATACAATCACTCTGATACAACTCCTAGGTGAAGGACTGTGAATTTAAATGCTTCCTCCTTGTACATAGGACTTAGTAAAAAGTAGGTTTTCAACTTGTGGTTCCCAGGTCAAGTTAAAGTTTTGTTGGATCCATTGAATGAGGTGACAATGAGCTTTCCAATCTGCTTTGCAATTCTTGATGAGCTTGTTGGAGGGGTTTTACTCAAATTCCTAGTTCTGGTTTTTGACTTTAGTATACAGAATTTCATAAAGGAAATATCTTCTCGAAACTCAACGCTCTTTGCCCTATATTGAGCATGGAGATTATCCAAATCCTCCCCCTACTGATTGGTCATATCTTTGTTTAGAGACAAGCCTTTTTTGGCAAGAATGTGACCTTAGGTAGTCACATTCTAGTTTGTTTTTGAAGACGAAGGCTCTCCTTGTACACTATTTCTTGTAGGTGAAGTGGCATGATTTGTTTTCTTGGTTTGGTTACCTTGTATACCTTGAATGAAGAGTTCGATATTTTTTTGCTGCCTATCCTTTAAGGATTTCATCACCTCAAAAACTTCTTGTTTTTTGCCTGCATGTAAAATTTTCTATTTCCTTTGCTCCCTATGTTTATACCTCATTTCCGCATCTCTTCTGACATGTGGTATAGATGTTTGATTGTTTTGGTTTATTTCTTGTGTTGTATTGTTTTGGTTATATATATTGTGTTTTTACAAGTTGGCAAGATCATAGCTCTGATATAATTGTAAAAATTCAACTAAAAGCACAAGTAATAATACACTATAACTTATAAAATACTCTAGCAACATATATTTTGCATTTTAAATTATATTCAAGCACATACGATCAAATTGAAATTTAACAATTTGATGCAACTTACCGAACACACTCAACATGCACACCTTTGATGAATTTGGCAACACTTTGAAACTCAATCTGCTGCTTGAGGGTTGCTATCCCCAAGAAAATCCAGCTGCCATGTTTGAAGAGTTTTGTCTCCGAACACCCAAAAGCTACAGCAAATGGCTTCACAATCTTGAAAATAAAGTTGATTTTATTTTTAATATTTTGAAAAGTATCTTTTGTTTTTTCCTCAATATCTCTTATAACCCATGTGCTCCGTACAATCCTTAATCATAGGCAGTTGCAACATTTAATTGAGCAATCCTTTTCTCTATTTCAGCACTTAACCAAGTAGTTTTCCTCAATCAATGGTAGTTTTTTAACTATGTTATTGGTTTCTGCAGTTTTAGCTTGGGTATGCATACTAGTATGGTTTGGTCTCAGTTTACCTTCGGGTACACCCAAGGTACCGCCTGGGCGCTTGGATTCATTTTTGGGTCCTTCACAAAAGGATCCATAGCGAACCCAAGCACCCCAACAATGCATACCTGAGGTGTACCCGGGTGAACCCCTGCATACTTGTGACTAGGGATGCCTAAAAAGTGCCCTTTTCAATAAAAAACATCTTTTTACCAAACATGCCCTCCAATACATCATTTTGCCCTAAAACAACAATATTTGGTGTTTGCAACTCATTTGACAAACACAAAGCACTAAGGAGCATTTTTTTCCTTCCAAACTGCCATTGTTGGGTTTTGATGGTCGCTTCATTTTTTTTCGAAGGTGGGGGAGTAAGACCTACACTAAAATGTTAGGAATTGCTGCACAAGGAAGATTAAACCATCAAAGGTGAGTAAATCTTTCATTTTTTCAAGTTTTCAATAATTTTTCAAGATTTTTCAAGTTTTTTTTTAAAAACATTTTAGAAAAAATAAAAAAATTTGAATATTTTTTTGAACTTTTTATGTATAATAAAGGGTTATAATGCCATTTTAATTTATTTGGTTTTTTACATTGTAGTGTTATTAATTTATATTTTTTATTTAATTTAGGTTCATACAAAATGGTTGGAAGTTCTAGTTTGATTGCCCGAAGTTTAGAGAGTTTTTTCAAATTTGATGTAGCGTCACCTCTTTGGTGACATACAACAATGATTCAACAACTTCTTGGTGGTGGAGATTTACTTTGGTGTTGCAGCCAATGTAGAAAGGAGTATAAGAGTTCATTTTTGAGTAAAACCTCACTTTTGTGCCATTCCTTTACAAGGAATAAAAAATTGTCCTAGGCCAAATTAGAAAGGGTTGCCAAAGGAACAAATATTGGCTTATATTAAAGAACAAGAGGATGGCGGCATGATAGGTAATAGATCTAAGGCTCTTGCACAGTCTCTTGCTAAGAGAAGCTCGCAAAAACCTCCCTGTGGTGTCTCAAAACTGACTGGTCCACATCCTTTCATGCCAATGCCACCATCTTTTGAAAAATGTTTTAGTTTCATGAAAAAGAGGCCCATTGGACAAGGCCTTCAAAAATGAAGTGCGGGAGGGTGTATATTTGAGCATTGCTTGTTGCATTTATGGGAATGGGCTTTCTTTCAACATTGTTAGATCATCTTATTGGCGGGATATAGTAAAGACCCTTTGCAATACACCTCCTGATTATGTTAGTCCTGCGTATGGAAAGGTGCGAACCACCTTATTGGTGAAGGAGGCACTTTCAGTAGAGATATCATTGAGAGTAATCAAGGGTTTTGATGGATGGAAAGATTGCAAAAGTAGACCATTAGTCAATGTTATAGTAGTGTCCTTCAAAAGGGTGATGTTTTTTAAGGCAATGGATTGTGAGGGACAAGTAATAGATATAAGCTTCATTGCCAATATCCTCATGGAATCCATTGAAATGGTGGGTTTTGAAATGTTGTCCAAGTCATAACAAACAATGCTAAAAATTGTAGGGCAGATGGGTCTATAGTGGAGGGTACGTATATTCATATTTTTTGGACACCATGTGCAATTCACTCACTCAATTTGATATTGCAAAAGATTGGCACACAAATTGAGTGGGTCAAACAAATCTACTTGGAGGGTGAGGAGACTCAAATGTTTGTGACTAATCATCATATGTCACAATGCATCTTCAAGACTTTATCCAATTTGGAGTTGTTGAAGGTAGTTTAAATTTAATTTTTTAATATATTTTCTAATTTATTTTATTTTATTTTTTATTGTTGATATGTGATGTGCATTTTTTTTAATACCATGTTAGGTTGCCAAAACTCAATTTGGATCTCATGCAATCGTCTTAAGATGACTTGTGAAGGTGTGAGAGGCCTTGAGTTCTGCGATCATCAATAACTTGTGGAGTCTATGGAGGTAGTCAAGCATAGAAAGAGCCCAAACAGTAGAGCACAAATCCACAAATCCTAGATGATGAGTGGTGGGTTCTTGTGGAATATGTTTTGAGTTTCACTGAGTTCATCATACTGATTGCCCATGTTTGGGTGAAATTTATGATGGCACAAATTCCATGATGGAGAAAATAAGAACAATAATGGAAGCCAAGGAATATGACCCAATGGATTTTTTTTTTCAAAATTGTGCAAAAGATTATTGTTGACTGTTGGAACAAAATGTCTGGCCTCTTACATTTGTTAGACTTTTCCTTGTTGCCAAATTATTATAGCAATAGGTACTTTCATTGCTGAGGGGGGTGCACCATATAGGGATGGGGAGGTTGTTGCTGGCTATAAGGCTGCATTTAGAAAGATATTTTCAGATAAAGATATCCAAAGAATTGTCTTGAGCGAGTTTGGGGCTATAAGGCTGCATTTAGAAAGATAATTTCATATAAAGATATCCAAAGTATTGTCTTTAGTGAGTTTGGCTACTTCATATCTTCAAAAAATCATGATGTTTCCACTCTTCTAAACAAATATAGGAAAAGTGCTGATGAGTGGTGGTATCTGCATGGTCAAGGCTTCATTTACTTGCAGCCTCTTGCAATTAAAACACACTCCCAAGTATGTATCTTTTTATTTTTTATATTTCTCATTTTTCATTCAATTCTATGCTATATCTTATATTTATAATACTATAATTTTATAATTTATGTTTAAAGTTGTGAATTTATAAAATCAAATACTAAATGATGTATGCGAGCTCAACAAGTTGCGAGTTTTTTAGCTGAGCGGAATTGGAGTGCATACTCAATCCACTTGGTCAAGTCCAACTGTTTGGGTGCAAAAAAATAAAAGGATTGGTCCATACACATTCCAACCTTTGTCTCTTGTCACACAAGAAACCTGAATTCAATCAAGGTGTGACGAAGAATTGGGAGGTGTGACAAAGAATTGGGATCTAACCCTTAAGTGTGCTGTGCTGATTTAGATGCTACAGTTGCACAACTAGCCGAAGTCTCTATAGATGAGGCAGCTTCTGCACTTGACATTCCTAGTGTGAGTGGCAATCCAGTTGATTGTGGTTCAAATGAAACTGAACCAAATGTTGACCTTGATGCTTTTGATGAAGAAGAATATGAAGACCATTAAATATTGATTGCAATTTGAATTTTTCATAGTGTAATGACATTTTGAGACTCAAGTATTTTTAGTTTTGCAAATTTTGAATGAGGTATTTAAATATTTTTTTTATTGGCCATTATGAGTATCACTGCTCTACTTCTTATAATTAAATTTATAATTTCCAAGGATAAAAAATTGCCATACCACTGTACCGTGTTTTGGCACCTATACCCATAGCCGTACCCAAATCATTAACTTAGTTTTTTAACAATCAACCGTCAATTCCACTCCTAAATCAATGCAAAAACAAACCAAACAGTTAATTGACCACCTTATTCTAATCCATTTCAGATCTAACTAACCATTTCAGATCTAACTAACTGACCATAGGCCCATCTTATTTCATTCCTAACTATCTGATAGAAACCACACACACTGTGATGAACCCTTGCTGGTTCAACTCTTCAACCTGCTGTAATTTGTAGATCTTCTTGTAATTTTTTAATTATTAAGATGGTCTTTCAGAAATAGACAGAAGTTGCAGAAGAGGGTTTTTTAATTTGCAACACATATTGAATAATACATGAATTTAATCAACTGAAACAATGAATTGGAGAATTTAGAAGCATACCCGTAGGTCCTTAGCCAATTTATTGAAAAGAAAGAATAAATCAGCAACTTACAAAGTTCTGATTTTTATTCTGGAACAATTCAGATCTGCTCTTATTTAAATACTAAGACACCCAAACAGTGGAAGATGGTGCCAATAAATGAGCAAGCTGTGTGTTTGGGAAAAGAAGCCTCCAAACCACAGAAGAATCAACAACAAAACAGTAAATAGGAACACCCTACAACAAATCTGCCTCGTAAGAAGCCAAATCTGCCCCAATTCAATTCATTTTGACTTCTGAATGAAGCCAACCAAGCTGCAACAATTCGATTGATCTTTCACAATCTCAAAGCTACTGAATTCTGAAGAATGCACGCTCTCCAAAACAGATCCAAACCCTAGCCGCCATAGCCAAATGCTTAGAAGAAAATGTCAAATGCTCAATATCAAGAATGAGGTTTAATTTCCATCTTGGCTGTCTAAATACCCAAAAGGTGCGATTTTTGGCAATTAGGGATTTAAAAATAATAACTTGATTTTAGGGTTCCCAACTTAACCCTAAAAGTCACGCCTAGCTTAGGAGATAATAAATCTTCACTTAAATAAATTTAAGTGATGCACTTTATGATTTTATATTAATATTTCATTAAAATATTAATTGCTTGTGGAACCACTAAAAAATTCATCTCTCTCTCATTATTGTTCGGAAACTGAATTTGTCAGAAGCTAGGGTCATAGTTCGCCATGCCAATGAAAATAGGACCATGTCTATTTTTAGCAATTTTTCCCTAAAAAATAGGAAATCCTCATAAAGTGTCAGAAACTGATGAAACGAAGACCAGAACTGAACTCAACACTGAACTAGAACAATTAGACAGACCACTCCTCAAGATACCGCATTACTGACCCCTTTATCCATACTCTATTAGCCTACAAGGGTCCAAAAATAAGCTAACTCCTCAATCCCAAGTCCTTGACTAGGATGGGGACATTACACACACACATCAATGCTACTTCTATGCAGATGGACTGCTTTGCCAAAATGGGTACATTACAAATTGCTATACATAGAAGGATGCCTACACCATCATATGATTGCAGTGAGATTTAATATTTGTTTCTCTTTTCTTCAAATGTGGAGAATTGAGGTTCTCTTTAATTTTCAAACCAAATAGTTAGTCTCCCCAATGATGGCTCTTAGATGCCAAGACTCCACTTTGCTTTTGTTCAGTGCACTTATTATTATTTGAGAGTCTCCTTCCACAATAATATTCTTCTAATTTTACAGTATTGCTAAGTGCAAGAGATCCCTTGCCTTGTACAAATTAGAGGAATTGTTCATGTGGGAACAAGGGAATTATTCACATAATATTCAATGTTTTTATTTCTTAGGTTTTGACCTCATGATTAATCTTAGGAGCAAATAAAGCTTTGTCAATCCATCTACCCCAAGAGCATTTAAGAATGCTTGTGTTGGCCTATGTACATGTTTGTATGTGCATTTGTGTGTGCACGTGCGTTATGTGTTACTTATATGCATATTTGTCTGTATACACACATATAGTAGAAATATTGAGCATTTTGAAATGCTATAGAAAGGTGGATCGGAAAAATTATAGCAAGATGCTCATAAGACATGGAAGCTAGTATACCACCTCAATTCATCCCACTTATATGCTTAAGAGTGTTTGCCCACCAACAACCCCAATGTTTATAGAATTTCATTGTGGCATATCTTGTGGCTCATGGGCATGTAACATTGTAATTAAATTTATCTAGATTAGTGTTATAAGACTCTGCTAGACTTAGTGAGTCTAGAGGTGGGCCACCTCTGTAGAGTCGCTAGGACTGTAGACTTGGACTTGTCGAGTCTAGCCAAGTCTTGGCAGACTCGCCAAACTCGGAGAGTCTTGAAGGCCAAACTTGGGCAGGATTGGGGGGAAAAAAGTTAAAAAAAATATTGTAAAACGTTTATCTGACATAATAGTTACTTTTTTAATAAAAACTTACAACCATTCAATGCTTGTTTGGTTTATGACATGCCCATTTAATATTCTCCCTATGTTTGTGTTCAACTCAGTCTCATTCTCTTCATCAAAATATATACATGAAATATAACATTTAAGTATTCTTATACTTTAAGTTATATTTCATGTATATATTGGAAGGATGTTTGAGAGTGGTTTCAGATCTTTAGAAGTTATAATGCAGATTCTAAG
Source organism: Cryptomeria japonica (assembly GCF_030272615.1). NCBI lineage: Eukaryota > Viridiplantae > Streptophyta > Pinopsida > Cupressales > Cupressaceae > Cryptomeria > Cryptomeria japonica. The sequence continues at coordinate 619,813,810 of NC_081407.1, forward strand.
TTTTAGAAGATCTTATACATTTTTGGACTTAGTCGAATTTTAGTGATTAGTAGGCTCATATCAACATTCTCTCGCTCTCTGTCTCACTCTCTTTATCTCCCCTAAATTCTAGATCTCTCTCTTCCTATCACTCTTCCTCTATTCCCTCTCTCTATCTCACTCTCTCCTCTCTCTCCCAAGATTTATACCTATCTCTCTACCTCTCTCTTTCTCACACCCCTAGATCCTCACAAGGGGTACTACCCTCAACCTCGTTTTGGTGTTGCCCCCAAACCCCCATCAAACTATAAGGCTAAACAAGTAATAGGCCAATGATGAATCATGATCATAAAATCTATGAAGTACATATCCCTTGTTGCAAATCTCTGTATCTTCGTAGTCAAAGCCACAATCAAGGATTATTTTGTCACTAAGCTTGAGGCTTGTTGATGTGTTTTTTATGCACATGCGAACACAGAATAAAATACCAAGGCATCTTATCCTCTCTTGAACAAAGTTTCCTCGAATGCTGAAGATTTTGCCTAAGGATCATTCGAGAAGACTCCAAGGTTCTTATATGTAGGGTCTCTACGTGTGGATAAGCTCAATTTGGTTTGATGTGATTATGCTGGAATCACAAGGGGACTTACATTTGAGTGTCTGAGCGTTTAATCTGCTGGAACTTGAATCCTATCTATTGGCTAGAAGATAAAGAAATATCAAAAGATACAGGGTTTGGAGAATCTAATCTAAGACCTAGAATGCAAGAAGATGGATGAACAACTAGGTGGAGTCCTACTAGGCTGGGTCTCACCATCAGATTGAACAATCTGACACCAACTTAGTGCGATCTTCTAAGGGATGCTTCGAATATATTCAAATCGTACACTGATCACCATTCAAGTTAATGTGTGAACAATAGACGCGTAACGACTTGAGATTAAGCTCATTCTATGTCAGTTGACCACGCAGGGCGCACTTACAGTCAACAAGAGGCTAGTGGTTTGGACTGTAAATGTATATCAATTTTCAATTCAAGGTGCAAGTTATATTCAAAGTAATTTTCCTTCCAAGTATACGTTATTTCACAATATAATAAATCTGATTCCTTTTCTTTGTTGCCGGTGGAGAGAGAGCATTAATGTTTTCTATGTTCTCTCCACAACATTTTATCGGTGTATATATATCATGGAGGGGACCGAACAAGTGGTACCTTGATCGATCATGCCCTTTGGACATGACCGACCAAGATACCCCTTGATCGTGTCCCTCCATAACCGATTGCTTAATCGGTGCCATCACATATGCAAATGAACCGATATTATTTCGGTTATCAATATAACTAGGCCGATGGTAATCTGTGGCAATTAAAGTGGATTAAACCCGATAACTTAAGTTAGTCGGTTATCAATTAATTTACCTCGATAACATTAGTTAGTCGGTGGAATGCATTAAGCCCGATCATTGTAAATTCGGTGGCTATTAAAGTGGTAACCCGATAATGAATCGGGAGGGTTAGAATAAGACCCAATCATTATCGGTTTATCAGTTTAATAGTTTGCACTTAATTTAATCATTAGTTTGCATGAGTAACATAATTGATAAATGCTGTAACAGAATAAGGAGAGCAATTATAACATAAATATCAGATAAAGGAATAATCAGTGAGATCTGAATTTATCTATCGATGAGACAGATGATTGAATGGGAGACTTCATTTATCTCTCATTCAATCATTTATCTTATCGAAGCTATTATGTATCAACATGGACTAGGCAGATTCCACGTGAGTGCATTCATTAACTTCCTTCATTCAATCTAATTAACCATCATCTAAAATGAAGATTCAATAACAAACCATGCATATTGCAAAGAAACGACGCATTTCACCATAACTTCAATGAAAATGGAGTTCATTTACAATTTAGGCAACAATTTCTTGCCTTTTCCTCCTATTCTATTCTAATTGCTACTTTATTTTACTGACTATTCACTATTGACTAATTTCTAACTATTCACTATTCTCTATTAGCTAACTATTAACCTTTACAAATGAAGAGTCAGAGCTTTATATAGAGAGCTCTTTACATTTCAATGGCTCTGATTGATTTACAATCAATGACTAGAATTACAAGATGAAAACCCTAATTAGGGTTTGTTACAACAAACTCCCTTAGCCAATGAAATAATTACATTCAATATTTGTGAGCCAATAGGAAATCGGGGTAGGTGCCTTGAAGTTTGTGCCATCACAGGTAAGTCAGGTATGTTGAATCTGGACATGCTAAGGTGGAGCTGTCTAATTGGAGGAACAATGATTGGGATGCAACCTTGTCTGGTAATTGCTCGTATCTCTTTTGATACTCAAATTGGTGATGTTGAGAAGCTAACTTTGATTAACTCTTTTGAAACTATCTGCTTCTTCAACGTACCCTTGCACTGACTTTGGTTGATCCTCCTTTGTCCTTGGTGTACTTGATGGATGACGTACCTCTCCTTGACCCTCCTGTGTTTGATGAAGCCTCCTTCCCGGTCAAGTCACTCCTTCTCTAGTATCCCATCTTGCCTTGAAATGTTTACATGATCCTTCTTCTCTGTCATCCTATGGTTTCTCCATGTGGTAGGATGAAGATCTTGAGGATAGCTTGCAACTCCTCGAACACTTGAAGTCCTCCAACGCTTTAGAAGCACCTTGAGTCTTCCTCCATGCATTTGAAGTGTCCTTGATAATGATGGAACTTGAATAGGTCTTCCTTGTCCTGGCTTGATCCTCCTCCATCTTGATTTTGTTAATCTACAAAACAAACAAAGGATGATTAAGTATACATGATATATTCGTTCTAACATGATATTTCTCACCTTAAATCATCAACAAGAAGGCATTAGAATGAAATTCACTCAGGATCCTCTCCAGGGACAGGCCCTATAGTGAAATTCGCTTTGGACCTTTTGGAAGGGTCAGGAGTGAAAATTGACAAAGTTGCTCAATTAGACCTCATTCTCAACCTTACCTTACCAAGATCAAATCATTCGCCTCCAAAATTGTTTAAGAATGGGTTTTGCTCAAGGACCTAGTCAAAACATTAAACCTCCTAGGAATTTCGCTATGGACCCTTTGGAAGGGTCAGGAGCGAAATTTGCATTTTAGGTCAATTTTCATCATTTCTTTGCCTCAAATCTCTTCTCAAGGCAAGAATACAACAATCTTACACCATAGGGACAAACTCTTGGTTTCAAACAAGGAGCGAAATAGTGTTTTAAGAAAATTGGCTCTGGACCTTGGCCAAGGATAGGACCTATAAGGAATTTTGCTCTGGAGCCTTTGGAAGGGTCAGGAGCAAAATTTGTGATTTAGCTTCAATTCTATCACTTCATTGCCTTAAATCACCTTGCAAAGGCAAGTACATATCAATTCTTTCCCAACCATGCCTTAGAAATCAAGATCTTGGTCTCAACAAGGAGCAAAAAGAGGTTTTTAGGAAATTTCGCTCTGGACCCTTTGGAAGGGTCAGGAGCAAAATTTGCATTTTGACACCTTTCTTCTTCTTTTCAAATCTTCTAAAACAAGATCTCTTTGGGTGCATTAGATAAATTAAGGAGTCCTCCTAAGGATTTCGCTCTGGATCCTTTGGAAGGGTCAGGAGCAAAATTTGTATTTTGCTTGATTTTCCCTCATGAAACTTCATTTCTCATCCTTTTCTCATAAAAAACAAGTCTTTTTCCCTCTAAAATGCTTAGGAATAGGTTAGTTCAAAGGCTTAGGCAAGGAACAAAGCTTCCTAAAGAAATTTGCTCTGGACCCTTTGAAAGGGTCAGGAGCTTAGGTGAATTTCGCTCTAGACCCTTTGGAAGGGTCAGGAGCGAAATTTGGAAAATAGGGCATGTCCTTGATAAAGTTTTCTCTTAGCTTGCTTTCTTAGTGTAGACACCCAAAATTGTCCAGTCTTATTAAATAAATATTATCTAAGCTTAATTCTTCTATTAATTAAATAAATCTTTATCGTTATTATGGTTATCCAATTGGTGCCTCAAGCATGGGGTATGGTCCAAGAAGTCGATCTCCACCTAAAAGCAATTTGGAGCAACAAATCAGGGACTTACAAAAGAAAATGGAAGACATAAATACACCAAAGCCAACATACACAATGAGAGACATATGTCCTTATCCATTTGACAAGAGCATTCCAATGCCTCCATTTCCTACACACTTTGTGATGCCTAAATTTGATAAGTATAGAGGAAAAGGGGATCCTAAGGCACACATAAGACAGTTTTTCACAGCTTGCATTGAGGTAGCAGCAGAAGAGACATATTTGATGAGATTATTCCCACAGAGCCTAGGCGATCAAGCTATGGAATGGTTCTCCCAACTTCCACCCGGAATTAAGTCATGGGGTGACTTAGCAGAGGCATTTATTCAACATTTCTCCTACAACATAGAGACAGACATATCAGTCACTACTTTGTGCAACACCAAGCAAAAAGAGGGAGAGTCTTTTGTATCATTTTTACAAAGATGGAGGAATCTAGCTAGCAGATGCTCTTGTGAAATTCCACAAAAACAAATGGTAGAAATGTTCACCCAAAACGTTAACAAAGACATTGGCTATGACTTAAGGAAAGCTTGTTTGTCCACCTTCAAGGACGTTATTGAAAAAGGCTTAGCGACAGAAAAGGTCCTAATTGAACAAGGAGTCATTAAGATATTCAAGGAAAACAAAGATGACTTTAAGGGAAAAGACAAGCCCAGATTTTGGAACAAAAACAAGAACACAGTCAATGATGGTGTTGTGGATGCCAACACAGTGCGACCCAAATTCATCTTTTCGGGATCAAGTTCTACAAACAATCAAGTGAATACTCAAACAACTTCCAGATCATGAAGGAAGTACACTCCCTTGGGAGAACCACTGGAATCAGTCTTCAAAAAGCTAGTGGCAGACAAGGTAATCACAGTTCCAAATTTTCCTCCATATGAACCAAAGGTCAAACCAAATTGGTGGAATGATGATGAGTATTGTGAATTTCATAAGAGCAAGGGTCATAAGACAGGAAATTGTCATCGACTGAAGAACATCATACAAGATCTCATTGATAGAGGTGATATTGAGATTGAGAGACACTCGTCTAATCAAGAACATGAGATGTTTAAGGAACCATTCCCAAAACATGACAAGGGAAAAGCTAAAGCCACAGAGGACCAAACCAACTATACCAGAGCATCCTACAACTATGATTCAACTATCAATCACATCTCGATGGACAATTATGTCTCTACCATTATCATCAAGGACAAAACGCCTGAGAATTCTACCCGGAGACCCAGGATTGTCCTAAAAGGCGTTGGATCTTCTTCTGAACCTACCTCTGAATGTCATGTTACAACCCGCCGAGGTAAATTTACTTTGCAGGGTGCTCCAGCCAAGAACACCGCCTCCTCATCGACCAAACCTGAGTATGACCTTGTAGAGCAGTTAGGGAAGACACCCGCGCTCATCTCCATCCTTGAGCTCTTACGCATATCCCCTGCACATAAAGCTATTCTTGACAAAATCTTGAGAGACACTGCCATTCCTACTGATCTGAACGTGGACCAGTTTCAAGCCATGGTGGGATACCTTTCCATTCCACACTCCCTTACATTCACAGAAGCCGATGACGTCTCCGTAAGTCAGCCACATAATGCACCACTACACGTTGAAGCCTTCATACACAAACATCGAATAAAACGAGTCCTGATAGATGGAGGAGCTGGTCTAAACATTTGTACATTGAGCACAATTAAACAATTGGGATATTCTGATAAAGCTGTGAATTCTACAAACAAAATCACCATCAAGGCATATGATGATGAAGAGCGTTCGTCTAAGGGCATAGTTACCTTACCTCTCAGAGTTGGGCTAGTTACGAAGGATGTGGTTTGTCAAGTCCTGGATCTAGATCTCACTTATAACATATTGCTAGGACGTCCTTGGATTCATGAAATGAGGGCAGTCCCATTCACATATCACCAATGCATTAAGTTTCCTCACAATGGAGTGGAGGTAACCGTTAACGGTGATCCTAATCCGTTCATATACTGCAATAACCTGAGATCAAAAACTGAGACCATCATTCCCAGTAATCGTGAAGCTGTTTCTTCCAGGGCATACATTGATCCTGAGTCATTAAAACCCTCGACATCAAAACAAGGTGAGCTTAAAGGCAAGTTTCAAGACAAAGGCATGGGGGAATACACTTTAAATCAGACCATGTACTTACGACAAGTCATGAGTTCCCCAAAAGAATATGGAAGACCACATCCTAACAAGCAAGTATCCATCATGGTACTTAAATGGGACCCTACTACCTTTCAAAGATGGGGCGAACTGGAAGAGGAAGATCTATACAAAATGCTTTACAAAGACATTGAAGATGACACACAAGATCACATCAGTCTACCATGTGAGAAATATGGCAAAGGCTTCAAAATTCTACAAAAATTTGGGTATGATGGAAAAAACCCTCTTGGGTTACGAAAGGAAGGCATCATTGAACCTTTATAACCTGAATTGACATTTAAAAAGGAACGCTCGAAAGGACTTGGTTTCCTGACTTCCAAGGAAGCCTTACAAATCAAAGCTGCCAAAATTCAACAAGAGGATCGCTATTCCACAGACTCCAACGAATGGGAATGGGGTTCAGATAAGTCCTCCAGTGACTACGAGCTCACCGAGACATTCAGAGAGCCAGATGAACCCACAGAAGAAGAGGAATTTTATAACAAGTTCAGAGTTGGTCAAGAAATAACCCATGAGGAGTCCGCACGGTCCTTGTCTCAAGGTTCTAGGTTGAAATCACATAGGATGAGAACACCTGTCCCAGAATGCGCTACTAGTGATGATAATTTGGATTCGCTCGCGATCGAGACTGATGAGGAGAGTGCCATCGATGACCTCGATAATTACCTTGATATACCCGAATATAACTGCATCTTCACTCTTAGCCCCGCTAACTTTGAAGACATTGAAGGCCTTCCCCTTGTTCACCACCAACTCATTGACTGGGATCATGGAGGACCTGCACAGTTTGACACATTCCAAATGATGAAGCTTTTATTGACTATCTTGGCATACGAGATGATCTTCCTCCTGGGGACCATAAAGCGGGATACACTATAGAACTCAATAGCGTGGCATATTTTGGTGAGGGTGTCGGACCTTCCAGTTGCAAAAATGTGAAAATAAGAACAAACCAAGGGTCTTATGGCGAAAACCACACTGTGGCGTTGTCTGACCCCAAAAAAGTAAAAAGAAAGGACGTATCTGAGGGCGAAAACCTCTCCGAGGCACCCGAAGATGGAAGGCTCGACATTCTCCCAGCATCATATGAGGAAAAGTCATCCATGTTGGTAGAGGAGACTATTAAAACAAACATTGGTACAGAAGAGGTTCCACACAACATATTCTTGGCTCAATCGTTGACGGAGTCAGAAAAGTCAAAATTCATAAGTTTCTTCAAAGAACGACAAATCAACTTTGCCTGGTCATACGCTGATATGCCTGGATTGGATCTGGATTTGGTAATGCATCATTTGACAGTTAAACCGGGGGCAAAACCAGTGAAACAGAAATTAAGAAAAATGCATCCACAAGTGGCATTACTAGTCAAAGCAGAACTTGAGAAATTATTGGATGTCGGATTCATACGCCCTATTGATTATCCTGAATGGATCTCTAACTTAGTGCCTGTCAGCAAACCAAATCGCAGCATCAGAATATGTACAGATTTCAGAGACATCAACAAAGCCTGTCCAAAGGATGACTTCCCATTACCAAATATTGACTTGATTGTTGATCTCACAACAGGTCATGAAATGTTATCATTAATGGATGGATTCTCTGGTTATAATCAAATAAGAATCGCGCCCGAAGATCAACACAAAACATCATTCACTTGTCCTTGGGGAACTTTCTGTTGGAATGTCATGCCCTTCGGGCTAAAAAATGCAGGTGCTACATATCAAAGAGCCATGACTACTATCTTTCATGATCTCATGCACGTAACCGTGGAAGATTATGTCGACGACCTCTTGGGCAAATCAATAGACAGAAATACACATTTGGACATACTTTCAGTCGTCTTTGATCGGTTGGAAAAATACAAAGTAAGATTAAATCCCAAGAAATGTGTCTTTGGAGTAACCTTCGGGAAGCTCCTAGGATTCATTGTATCCAAAAGAGGAATCGAAGCTGATCCAGCAAAAGTCAAGGCCATCTTGGAAATGCAACCACCAAGAAATATCAGTCAACTTCGATCCTTACAAGGCAGACTCCAGTCCGTACGAAGATTCATAGCACAACTGGCAAATAAGTGTAATCCTTTTCAGCACCTGCTAGATAAAAACATCAAATTCAAATGGGATGATAACTGTCAACAGGCTTTCCAGACGCTCAAAGATTATCTTCTAAATCTGCCAGTTCTGATGCCACCAGTTCCAGATCAACCTCTGTTACTATACATATCAGCTACTTCAATAGCACTGGGGGCACTCTTAGCACAACAAATGGCTGAGGGCAAGGAAAAAGCAGTATACTATATTAGTCGCACATTGGTGGGATATGAGCTAAACTACACACCAATTGAGCGTGCATGTCTTGTCGTGGTTTTTGCTTCGCAGAAATTACGACATTACATGCTCACTCATAAGACTAAGTTGGTTGCAAGGATAGACCCATTGAAATACCTTCTCAATAAAGCAACACTTACTGGGCGACTGGCCAAATGGGTAATGATCCTGAGTGAATTCGACATCGAGTATGTGGACAGAAAAGCAATAAAAGGACAAGCCATCGTAGATCAATTAGCGAACGCTCCCATGATTGATGATGTTCCTCTAAGTTCAGAATTTCCAGATGAATCTATTTTGACAATGTCACATGCAAAGCCATGGCAACTGTACTTTGACGGCTCATACACACAGCATGGGGCAGGAGCTGGCATCCTCTTTATAACTCCTCAAGGGGATTCTATACCAAAATCATACCGCTTATCATTTCCTTGCACTAACAATATAGCGGAATATGAGGCACTAACAACTGGATTACGGATCGCAGTTCAGTGGAAGATCCAAGAACTTCGTGTTTTTGGGGACTCTCAACTTGTCATCCGTCAAGCAACTAATGATTACCAAACAAAAGATGAAAAATTAATGCCTTATAAACAAATGGTGGATGACTTGAAACAACACTTCACAAAGATAGATTTTGAGCAGATACCAAGAGACCAGAATCGCGCCGCAGATGCCATGGCTACAATTGCTTCACTGATCGATCTACCTCCAAATGAGACCCGCTATGAGTTCTTGGTGGATAACCTTTTGGCTCCTTCATATGAGATTATTCCTACTGAGACGATATGTGTCGTCGGTCCTGAGTCCCAGTTATACGGTTCCATTTTCACATACCTTCATGACAATACCCTACCCCCTGATCTATCAAATAACCAACGTCGCACTTTCATTCGCCAATCCTCTCGATATGTCATTTTAGCTGATATCCTATACTGGCGAGGTCTAGATGGCACTCTTCTTAGATGTTTAGAAAGTGACGAAGCTCAGATTGCGTTACGGGAAGTGCATGAAGGGATATGTGGTCCACATGCTAGTGGTCCTACCTTGGCCAAGAAACTCATCAGGACTGGATATTACTGGCCCAATATGGAAAAAGACTCATATCAGTTTGTCAAGAAATGTAAGCAATGTCAAATTCATGGAGACCTCATACATGCGCCAGCACAAGAACTTCAACCAATTGCGCCTCCTTGGCCTTTTTGTCAGTGGGGACTCGATCTCATAGGCAAGATTCACCCTCCTTCTTCCAATGGTCATAAATTCATTATCACTGCCACAGAGTATTTCACAAAATGGATTGAAACCGTGCCTCTCACACAAGTCACTGGAAAACAGATTGCTACATTCATCCTCAATTATATCATTTGTCGATATGGTATTCCTGTTTCCATTATCACTGATAACGGGCATCCCTTCAAAAATCAGGATGTTCGTGAACTCTGTGACCGCTTCCATATTTCCCATCGTTTCTCCACACCATATTACCCCCAAGGTAACGGTCAAGTTGAGGCGTCTAACAAAACAATCCTTAAAATCCTAAAGAAGACAGTCGATGATGCTGGCCGTAATTGGCATATCCAACTTAATCCTGCACTTTGGACCTACCGCACAAGTGTCCGCACACCTACAGGAGCTACACCCTATTCACTTGTCTACGGCGCTGAAGCCATCTTGCCTATTGAGGTCGAGCTACCCTCTTTACGGGTCTCTTTGCAAAACATCATCAGTGATGAAGACTATAGCGTCTCTCGCTTACAAGAGCTTGAACTACTGGATGAACGAAGACAAACTGCTTTTAATCATCTCAAGGCTTACCAACAACGAATGAGTCGCAGCTACAATCACAAAGTCAAGCCTCGCACATTTGAGGTAGGTGATTTGGTTCTCAGAGAAAACCCCAAAAATCAGCAAGACAGAGAGAAGAAGGGCAAGTTTGAACCAAACTGGCTTGGTCCTTACATCATCACAGCAGCATATGGATCTGGTGCATATCAGCTCTCAACTACAGAGGGTGAACTTTTGGAGGATCCTATCAACAGCATGCACCTTCGCAGGTTTTACACATAGCTCTTCAGAGTATCCTAATTTCAAAAATACAAAAAAATAAAAAAAATTCAAAAATACAAAAAAAATTATAAAACATAAAAATCGTTACTTGGTGAAAACTTGGCAAACAGGTGCCTTGTGACACAAAAAACATTGAAAAATTGAAAAAGGTAAAGAGAAATAATTTCGTCCAACGGTGAAAACCACTTCGGTGGCGCCCTGGGCAAGTACCATGGTGAAAACTGGGTCACCAGCGCCATGCGTAGAGACATTGCTCCTCCCTCCTTCAGGATTCACTTTCATCCTTTCACTTTGCACACACCCACAACCTATTCGTTTATAATAAACTTACCCATTCCCATCATGGCTTGTTATTGATCTACCCAAGATTGGTTAGTCATTCATAATAAACCTCCCTTTCCATCCATAATAAATCAGATCCTATCTGTGGCTAAGGCAAATCCTACGTCTAGTGATGGGTGTGGAACTGAGAACATCACATGTTTCGAGGAGTACAGTTTCTTCCAGCGTCCTTCAGTCTATCCGCGCACAATCCGCAATAAAACAACATTTGCATCGCCAATCCGCAATAAAGTTCCGTCTTCTTCGCAATAAAGTATCAGTTTCATGGATTCAGTCAGTTTTAGTTGAGAAACAGCAACAACAATGGGCTTCAACAAATCAAATCTTTCAACAGACTCAGACAACATATGATTCGGTGCTATCTATCCTTTTTGTGAAAGTAAACATTGTGACCACAATCAAATAAGACTTATACAAGTGACAAGAGACACTAACCTTGAGGACTACAGTGGATGTTGGTGTCAAGTCTTGGTTTTCTTTTGATTTCATCTTTTTTGGTGACATGTCTTTTAGCTTTTTCGGGATGTCTCTGACTAGAGATTCTATCTCCAGGATGTCTTTGACTAGAAAGGCGAGGATAGGGTATCATCACCTATTTGTATTTGCTGTCTGTGGATTGTCTTTTAGTAATGCTATGACTTGTCCAAGGATATGAGGACACTGTGAGTCTAGTATGAACCGGGGCATTCCTTGTTTGTGACTGTCTTATTTCCATGCAAATAGGTACAATGACTTTCTGGGTCGAACATATGCCTCGATTGTCATAACCTACTTGCCATAATAAAGCTCAATGATGATAACGCACAAGAAGCTCTTTCACTTTCATATCTTCTGTCTTTCATCCCCCTTTTCTTGATTGACTTCCATCGTCCTTCTCGAGTCCGCGTAGCCTGCTATCATATGACTGAGTATAATGACACACCAAAAACATTTGCATTTCATGTAGTTGCACCTGCATTACCACATATAAGCATTTCATACATACATATAGATATCACAACTGCATCACATACTGCACACAACACCTGTTAGCACATTTTATATTCTCATCATGTAAATAATTATTTGCATTATCATATTCATCTGCATTTCATACATTCACATTTGCATCATGCATACACATATAAAACATAAAAGAATAAAAAAAATAATATATTGCATTGCATCATGTACATATTTGCATCCATATCATAAGCATAACATAAAACAAACATCATAAGAACAACTCATCACATAAGTACACATGCATATAGCTGCCGCAAAGATGAATCATCTCACATATATATATATATATATATATAAAGTGTCATGATACAATGATGTCAAAAAATCATATGGCTACAATCACCCGAAGGTGTCTACATCATCATACAAAAATGGTACAATACTGATACATAGGGAGCCCTCTATGGCTATGATGAACTCCCTCCCTCGGAGCCACCTGGCTTCGACAGAATCTGAGCCCCTGAAGGACCTGCCCCAGGATCATCCCTCCTGTCCCCTCTATCTGGTGGTGGTGGGGGACCCATAACCCCACCACTAGATGCCTGTCTCTTCCGGCTCCCTCCCGTAGCTGTCGCTGGCCGCGATGGTCTATGGAAGCTCCTCGCCCACTGATCCGCTGGCACTGCACCATAATAGAGATCCCTCCAGTAGGCAATCTCCTCCCTGACCCGCAGAATGTAAGCATATCCGGCCCCTGTGTCCTTTGCTGCTTGCCTCCCAGCCCTCAGTGCTGTCTCAGCCTCTGTATAGCACTGAATGGCCTGAGCCCGCTCCCGCTCAGTATCTCTGAGTCGCCTCATGAGCCTATCCCTCTCCCTCTCCAACTCTTGGATCTCATCTGCCTGTCCCTGGCAGATCTCCCTCAGCTCCGTCAGCTCATCCTCCTCGGCCTTAGCCCCTTGTGGCTCTGCCTGTGGCTCCCCCTGTACGGGTGCCTGCCCCTGTGCCTGTGCCTGTACTGGTACCTGTCCCTGTACCTGTCCCTGTGCCTGCACTTGTCTGGGACCCTGTGCTGCTGGCACCTGTAGTGGCAATCCACCGCGACCCCTCACCACCCGAGCCTGCCTATCATCTCCACCCTCCCTTCGCGGTGCAACCCTCCTCTCTCCAACTGCTCCCCTTCTCCTCCGTCGGCCTCTGCCACCACCATCTCCATCATCATCCCCATCCCCACCACCATCTCCATCTAATAACTCTCCTGGATCCGTCAGGCGTGGGAATGGATGCTCAGCCCAGTATGCTGTGTACTCGGCATCCATGCCGGCATCCTCAATCTCTGGCCACATGTCCCAGGGTAGGGCATCATCTCTACCAGCTGCATAACAGCTTGATCATATGATAATAGGGGCCCAAACTGCGCTTGATCTCTCACAGTCCGTGCGTACATGCCTGAACCCCGTGGCATCCGCTGAATCCTGCCAAACTGCCTGCCAACCCTGTCCACTAACTGCCTCTCCAGCACATAGGGCATCCGCCCAATCAGGTACCTGCTCCGGAAGGTGTAGGGAAGCTCAACCGCATTGTCCTCCCACTGCTCGCATCCCAGGTATGGCCTCCATATGACCATGTCTATATCATCAATCACTCGTTGCCAGTGCTCTAACCTGCCAATCCGTGGCTGCGACGTGATCATGTCGTATAGGTGAACAAAATTGCGTCCGTGACCTCTGCCCCTGAAGTGTATCGGTCTCGTCACTGGTAGATGCTCATAGGCCCACACCTGTAACAATGTCACCCCGCAGTCCAATCCCACTGATCCGTGGTATACAAACTGATGCAGCTCATAATAGAGGTGTGCCAGCACATACGGTCCCCAGGCATATCTGGTGTGCTGTGTCACCAGTGTCTCCAGTGCACCTCCCCAGCCTACAACCAACCCCCGTGTCGCCCTATCTGGACATAGGAACCCACTGATCGCTCCTCCTATCACTGCTGGCAGCGCCAATCCTGTAGCAGTCATAGTGTCCCAAGCCACGTGTCCAACCCTCATCTCCAGTCCTGGGTCCTAGAACACTCGTCTCAGGGCCTCCCTGTCTCCATCTCGATCGTACGGAATCAGCTCCCCGTCGATCGGTATCCGCAAAATCCTATATACATCCTCGAGGGTGACTGTCATCTCCCCCATCGGCAAATGAAATGTACATGTCTCGGAGTGCCATCTCTCCGCTAGCGCAGTCAACAGTCCCATGTTCGCCCGAAACTCAGGGACATACAACACATATCTCAATCCCATAGCTTCGATCGCAGGTCGGTCCTCGGCTGTCAGCTCAGGTCGCAATCTCCGAGTCGACGGGAATCTCTCCCGTGACTCCAGCATAGGCAAATACTCCTGCAGTCAAGCAAATCAATCATGTCAGTCATCGTGGCATTCACTGTTTATCACAAAATGCTACTTTTTATCTAAATGCATATGGCATTCTATCCTAGTGACACTCACTGTTCATCACAAAGTGTTGCTTCTATCCTAGTAGTACTCCCTGTTCATCACAAAGTACTACGAGTGTTGCACTCCCTATTCATCACAAAGTGCTGCTCACATTTGCACTCCCTGTTCATCACAAAGTGCTGCTCATATTTTAGTACTCCCTGTTCATCACAAAGTACTCTATCTTGGTACTCATTGTTCATCACAAAGTGCCTTGATCTATCCTAGTCTTCCCTAGAGGACCTGTTTGAGTGTATCCTCTCAGCAGCTTATCCAATCGACAGCGTATGTTCATCACAGAACTGCCGATTTGACCTAGAAGACACAAATTCACTTTTTTTGGACACAAACGCGCTTTCCTGACATAAACGTGCTTGAAGACTGCATAAACGCGCCTGGGCGACACAGACGTGCCTTATTGGCATAAACGCGCCTACACATCACAGACGCAGCCGCATTTGGCACAGACGCGTTTTCAATCATAGACGCGCTTGGCACAAACACAGACGTGCCTCTCAAGCATAGACGCGCCTGGCACCAACGCAGACGCGCCTGGACGTTTTTGGACATTTTTTGGACCCTATTCTAAGCACATTTATTGCCCTATCTACCATGCATTAATGACAACAATAAATGCATCAAAGTACGAGGAGGTTTGGTGGTACTTACCGGCTCTCCTGCCTCTGCTGGCCTCTGGAATCGGTGAACGCGGTCGAATCTATGAATGAAGGCCATCGCTGCTGATTGCTGCTGCTCTTTTCTCTCTTTGCACTCTGCTCTCGTGGATGTGTAGATGACAATGAGGATGTATTTTCCCCCGTGGTCTATCTTATAGACTACCCTAGCCCTAGCCCTCGTCTCTCGAGTCAGTCTTCATTATTCCGTGACTCTGTCACTTTATCCGGTCAGTCCATTCTAGCCTTTCTTTCTTATTGAGAGATTGTCTGCGATTTTTTTTCAGACATTTTTTCATCCAATCTCTCGAGGGGGCATATCATTCCCATCTTGGGGCAACTCTGTATCAATTCATATTATCTTCTTTGAAACAACGCGACAAGCCGCATTGTCTCAAAGAGGGGCAAAATGTAGACACCCAAAATTGTCCAGTCTAATTAAATAAATATTTATTTAATTATCTAAGCTTAATTCTTCTATTAATTAAATAAATCTTTATTTATTTAATTAATTCATTTATCCTCTTCTAACCTTATTTCTCATTTAAATAAATATATTTATTTATTTAAATTATCCTTTTCCTAAATTAAATAAATATCTTATTTATTTAATTATCCCACTTCTTCTATTAATTAAATAAATCTTTATTTATTTAATTAATTCATTAACCTTTTCTACCCATGACACATGTCATTCATCTCTTAATTCCTACACTACCTACCTTTTTTATTATTTTATTATTTTCTCTACCTACCCTCTAATCATAGCCGACCTCCTTTTACACCTCTCAATCTTATCCCTCCATTTCATATAGTGTCTTCTATATAAGGAGATGCTTTCTTCATTATCAAACCCTAGCTAATCAATCATTCTAACTACTTGATCAATTGACTACTTGGCATATGCGATCCTACTTGCAACCGCATTCCGTTCTTTGTTGAGCTCTTGTGCACATAAAATCTGAGAGCAAATATATCAAGCAAGATCAATGGAGATAGGAAGAATGGAGATCCAAACCCTATTGGACATGTGATGGTATAATCTTTGTGATTTCATTTGATTTGCATTGTCTTAGGTAATCTTCATATGTTATGGTGGATCTTTGTTGTTGTTAGGCTAGGGTTTTGTGGTTGAATTCATTTAGCTTTTCAATATCGTTATTATGGTTATCCATTTTCACCATATACACTTAGCTCCAAACCATCCTAGGAAAATACCTTGAAGGCAATTTGCTTTAAAATTGTGAGGAAAATACATGTTTTTGAGAAATTCGCTCTGGACCCTTTGGAAGGGTCAAGAGCGAATTTTGCATTTTAGGCTTAATTCATATCCCTTTTTCACTTAACTTTGTCCTAGACTTGATCCTTGAGGCTTTTCTCTGCCATGCATGACCACCATTCAATGACTTTGGTGAAGAACTAGGTCATTTGGGAATTTTCGCTTTGGACCCTTTGGAAGGGTCAGGAGCTTAGATAAATTTTGCTCTAGACCCTTTGGAAGGGTCCAAAGCGAAATTTGCATTCTTGGTCAATTTCCTAACTCATTCAAGGTCCAAGGGCATTCTTCTAGGTCCCAAATCACTTTAAGTCATTAATCTTGCCTTAATCACACCACATGAACAAAGAGTTCAACCCAAACAAGGAGCAAATAGGTGTTTTAAGAAAATTCGCTCCTGTCCCTTTGGAAGGGTCAGGAGCGAATTTGGTGTTTTTGCCCAAATTTTCCATTTCTTCATGTTCCAAGTGTATTCATCTTCTTCAAAGATGCCATGGGAGCAAGGTTTGTGATGCAAATTAGAACCAGGAAGGGAGATATAAGGAAATTTGCTCTGGACCCTTTGGAAGGGTTAGGAGTGAAATTTCTCTTTTTGCACAAATTCCTCACTTTCTTCTCAACTTTGCTTCTTAGACTTGGCTTTTGGGTCTTTCCTTCATCTTAATCAAGTCCATTTGCCTTCAAGGTGATGTCAGCTCAAAGCTTTTGATGACAAAATAGGCCTTTCTAAGGATTTTGCTCTGGACCCTTTGGAAGGGTCAGGAGCGAAAATTTCTAAAATGCTCAAATTCTTGACCTTTCTCCAAATTTTCAAGTCTAGACTTGATCATTAGGCGTTTTCCCAGGATAAATAGGTCCATTTCACATCAATCAATGCCTAGAACTTCATTATTCATCAACTGGACCAATCTCAAACCCTCAAAGGGAAGAATCTTTGAGAACACTACTTCCTTAATTCAAAGACATAGGTCAAAAAGACAAGACTCCTAGCAGGATATAATGACTTCGTCAAACTCAATCAAGACTTAACCTAGAAACAAGAGCAAAGGTCTGACCTAGAGAAGGCCTTTGAAGAGACCTTGACCTGGACCACCTATTGACCAATTTGAGCCCAAGCAGACCATCCTATCTTAACGAGCCCTCTGGCAATTCTCAAATGCAAAGGCTAAAAGCCAAGACCAGACAACTAAGCAAAAGAAAACTAACCCTAGAAAGCAAAAAGCAGGGGTCCCCATTTACAACGGGGCGATGTGTGAATACGTCACAACAAGGCTGAGACAAGCAGATATCATGGCTGCAACATCATCTAGGACCTATCTTAGACACACGTAGGAGGACCAAGGTGTCGAGTGATATAGGCTCCTTTGAGGCTTCAGCAGTAGACTTCTAGCTTTTGTTTTGATATTTGTCTGAAACTTTTGATGCCATCGATTTCATATTCCATGAGTTTTGTAGACATTACACTATTTATATATCTAATGTGTTATTTCCTTAAGCTAAAATTTGCTTTTATACTCATGTGATCAATGTATACTTGTGTATGTTCAAAGTAGCTTCTATTTGATGAGATTATTGTGTCTTTAAGGTTTATTTGGTAAAGGGTGCATGAAACAAGTTTAAATCCTAAAAAATCTCTTAATTCTTGGGTTTATCAATTTGCCAAGTCTTTGCCGAGTTTGGGTGCCGAGTCTGAGTCCAATTCGTCTGAGCTGAGTCCGAGTCTCATAACACTGAGCTAGATTTATATCCAGCCTTATTAATTGGAATATCTCCGGTTAAATTGATTGATCTCCAACCTATAAAATGTAGTAGGGACAGAATATAAAATTAAAAAAACCCAGTACACCTGCCAAAACTTCGGATACTCCATTAGTAATAAGCAGGCTGTAATTTTTCGTTTTGTAATTCTACAACTTTAATTAATTATGAGCAAATAGTACAATAAAAATTAAATAAAAAAACAAAAAAGAAGGTAGCAGAACCTGCTAAACAAACACTGATGCTGATGAATTGGAGTAATGGAGCTGAAGCAAGGATGAAGGTTTTGAAGATGATGAGTTCAAAAGTAGATAGAAATCAGAAAGGCAAAATTCTTGCTGTGAATTAAGATTCATAGTTCTGGAAATCAAAGACAACTTCAACATTGGCAGAGAAGAGCAGATCATAAGTCAAGCCCTTATTGGGAAAGTTGTAGGGTTATGGCCAGGTGGAGAAATTCTGATGGATTGGCTCAATCAAAGTAGTGAGGACTATGAACAAGTTGACATTTGACTTCAACGAAAATAATATTTTCTGGCTATTTATGAAAATCCAAAAAATAGAAATCAGCTTATCAATGGATGCCCCTGGTTTTTAGGAATTGAGTGCCGAATTTTGGAGCAAAGAAAGCACATGTAGACTCAACAACAGTAAAGTAACAAACCACCCCGGTTTGAGTAAAATTCTCTGGTTTGCCTCCAATTATTGCAATGGTTTTTCTTTTTAAGTATAGGCAATTTGATTGGAGTTTTTTCTCAATAGACAAGCAAATCTAATCTTGACATTTTTTAACTTATGCCTACATTTATGTTAATTTAAATCTGAATGCAGCACTTTCTAAAGTAATTGCACTCAAACAGAAAGTGGGATCCTGGAACTGGACCTTATATTATGATTAGTTGCCATTCAGACGATATAGGTGTCACAAGCACAGACAACTGAAATAGATTTTGCTCTAAATCTCAGTTGCTCTCCAAGAACCTCCTAGAAAAAAAGAGGAAATTGGTATGGAGGAAAAACAACTAAAGGTCCTAATTAGTTACTTCTTTCAGTAGCCTAAAAAGGATGTCCTTGAAATGAGGCGCATTGGTATATATCATTCCTCTTATAGGCACACACAAGCTCAATTTCACCACATAGCATATGCCTTCTTCTTGAGGCCTTAACCAGAAGTCAACTTTATTTATCCCTTGAAAAACTAATAGACATAAGTTTAAGGTAGTTCATTGGGCAGTACAAATGGGTAGGGGTAAAACAAATTTTGTATTTAGCCAAAAAGTTTTGAATATTAAGAAAATCTGAAAAATTACAATGACAAAATTATCTGGAAGAAATACAACTCAAATTGAAGTGTATTTATAATAATGTTGATAATTTTATCGTGGCGAGCATTTACCACAGTTTCAAAGAAAAGCTTAAATGCGCAAATAACTAAAAATTAGTAATTACTAGAGTTCCTCAACTTTCCCTTTCAATTTTTTTCATAAAATCCTCTTGATTACAGACCTTGTAAATCAGGACCTTGTAAATCCTCTTGGTTTAAGCTATTTTTAGGAAACCTTGTTTTTGTGATTTAGTAATCAGGGCCTCTAAAAACTTCACTTGTCATTGTGGTAATATTTAGTAATAATTTAATTGCTTTACGGACTATAAGTGTGCCCTAGCACTCCATATTGTCCCCCTATGTGTTGGTACCAGCAAAACATTGAGTCAAAATAATCCTATGATGAACTAGTCTTCTCAAATATGCTTTAACCCTATTGCATTCTTTTTTTTTAATCGGTAAATTTTATATATATTTATATTTAACTATAATAAAAGATACAATTGTTTAACAATTTCAGACACATCAACCGCCATGAAACAAACCAGACTTGCAGATTTAAGCCACCCTAACAAAAAGACTGGCCAAAGGAAACATTCGCTTAAACCAAGGCCTGCATCTACTACCATTGAAAACTAAACACAGCCATCCTACCAAAACTTAAGCCTAATAGTATAAAAGGAAGGATAATGAACTATCCTACAAAATCAAATCATTGGCTTCTTACAGCTAAGCCAGAAGTCCTCCTTCTTGAACATGCTCTTTTTCTAAGCCTTTTTTGATTCCTCTGGTCCCAGCACCTCCTTCATCTGCTCTTTGTATCTTAAATAGTCCTTGATATAACCTGTGCCTCCTCCCTACGTGCCTCTTGGTCCATATCCACCCCCCAACTCAAGAAAGGTCTCAATGGCGGCATGAAATCTGCAGAGTGGAGCCATTTGCCACTCGTAGACACAAATCCTTCCCCTGGCCTGGCAATGGTCATGAAAGTCTCCAACTTGAATTTCCATTTCTCCTTTACACATTCTCTAATTTCCCACTTGACATCCTCCTTCGTCCCCAGCTCCAACCCCCAAGTGAGAAGCATTGAGGCCAAGTCTATGTTGGTTCTATATCGGAACTCTGATTCCATGTATTCCTTCCCCAAAAGAACGTCAACCATTTGCATAAGCTTCGGATCCTCTATTTTAAAGACGTTACGCAGTCTTTCTTCAGAGATGGCTCCTAAAAAAGCCAATGGCTGTTTGGTTGTGGTGAGTGTAAAATTTGCCTCCATTACAACCAGCCACGGCCCAAGATCCTTTCACCAATGTGCTCAAACACTTTTAGATTTTGTCGAAATACAGCGCAGGACACTTAAAATCCTGCCCTCTTCAAACTGCCAAGAGAGCTGTGCCAACTACCCCACGTTGCCTTAATTTTTCACACACTTTAATCATCAATGCTGGTTGAGGTTTGCACAAAAATGCAACATCCTTAGCTTTGGCAGCATACTTGCTCTTTCCATTCATCATTACTCCCTGTTTGACAAGACAGCCCTGCCAACAAACATCATTTCACATTTCGACATGCCTTTTATTAAAAACCTGCCAACTCATACTGTACAGCCACCCTCAACCACCTCTTCAATCCGCTGGCCTCCACGTATGCCTTCCTGTTGTGACCATTTCACACATCGCCCCATTTGAAATGGGGACCCCCTCTTTTTGCTCGCCTTTCGCTTCGTTTTTTTAGGGTTTTGTTAGTCAGTCAATTGTCTGGATTTAGGGTCAAGCCTTAGGGTTTTAATTGCCGTCTTTTTTAGGCCAGAATCCAGTCAATTTTGAGAGCTTTTGAGCTTCTTTTGTAAGAATGCAAATTTTGAATGCAATGATTTCGCCAAAGTGGTCTATTTTCAATTGGAATTTTGAGTGCAGAGCTTAAATTTGTCTAAGTGTTGAAGGTGAAATGTGAATTTTTGTCCAATTGACTGATTTTGACCAAATTTTGACTTTTTTGATTTTTGATCCCGGGCGTTGGGAATGATTTGTTTTCGCCTTGTGAATTGATTAAACTTGTAAAATCATGATATTTTGGCCTGTAGGAGCAAAATCGCTCCTGTCCCTCAGTGAAGGACCGGAGCTCGTTTTCAAATATCTTATTGTCCCTGCAGAGTCAAAGTGAATTTCGAATTGCAAGTGATGAGGAAGGGCGTGATCTTTCCGTTGAATATAAATTGAAGAAGTTTACGAACAGGGAAGTGCCTCCAGGAGTCAAAATCGCTCCTGTCCCTCAGTGAAGGACCGGAGCTACAAATCAAATATTGCTTTGTCCTTGTAAGATTTTAATGATTTGACGATTTGAAGAGGTCCAAGGAGATATGTTTTATCAAATGAATATAACTTGAAGTGCCGACATGAAGGAGAGTGGTCCAGAATGCCAAAATCGCTCCTGTCCCTCAGGAAGGGACCAGGGCGAAGTACATTGTAGCTCCCGTCCCTCTCCCAGGGACCAGAGCGATATTCTTCATAGGGCATGTTCTGGACGAAAATCAAGCAAGTTATAAGTTTGAAGGCAAGAAACAGGGTGAAATGAACTCATTGAAGATAAATTGAAGATTACCAAATGTCAACAAAAGACCTAAATGCCTAAGTTCGCTCCTGTCCCTCTCCAAGGGACCAGAGCGATTTTTGTCTAAGACAAATTTCTTGCTAAGTTACAATCAAACCCAAGGCATGGATGAATGGAATGGAATGTTACGAATCCGTTGAAGATAATTTTAGAGGTTAGCAATGTGATGTGGAGCCTACAAGAGCAAGATCGCTCCTGTCCCTCTCCAAGGGACCAGGGCGATATAATGGTTATATTACCGTTCCTCCAAGTTCAGGACACTCCAAGGCGAAGAACAAGGTGGTGAGGACATTTTAAGACATCTCCATCAAGCACAAAGCATCAAGGGTCGTCAACATTGAACGAATTACATCAAGACTTGAAGTTCGCTCCTGTCCCTCAGGAAGGGACCAGAGCGATGTTTATTATATTGGCCGAATCCCTCAAAAATCACGTAAGGTCAAGGTTTTGCAAGGTCGTATGAGGTCCAAGGCATGATTAGAAGGTGATATACAAGGACTTTAAACGTTAAAAGATCCTCAAATTGAACACAGAAGCTATATCGCTCTTGTCCCTCTCCAAGGGACCAGGGCGATTTGTATGGGATCCTTCATTTTCCTTCAAATTCATGCCAAGTCAAGGTTTTTCGGGATCACACAAGGTATAAGGTGTCTTTTGAAGATGATATGCAAGAGTTTTGAACGTCAAAGTGTTACCAATTTGTGCAAGGAACTCATATCGCTCCTGTCCTTTGGACAAGGAGCAAGGCGATTTTTATTAAAAGACTCATGTTTCGTCAAAATCATGTCAAGGCAAGTTCATGCTAGATCAAGAACGTCCTTTAAGAGGCAATGAACGAAGAACCAAGGTTGAAAGGTGATGCATTTGGACTAGAGCTTCAAGATCGCTCCTGTCCCTCTCCAAGGGACAAGGGCGATGATCCTTCCAACGTCTAAACGCCTTGTAGAATTCAAGTGGAACGAAAGGGGAGCGAAAGAATAGCATTGTTTGTCCATCATAACAAAGATTGAAGTTCGAAGTCACAAAGATTAAAGAGAAATTATGAGGATCGCCCCTGTCCCTCTCCAAGGGACCAGGGCGATATTTGCCAAAGCATTCATGTTCCTTCGAAGATCATAACAAAACAAGTTACAAAGGGTCTAAAACGCCATTTGGAAGGCAATGAACGAGGAGTTAGAACCAAAAACGAGGAATTTCAAAATAGAAGATAAGGATCGCTCCTGTCCCTCTCCAAGGGACCAGGGCGATATCACATCTTAAGGACATTTATTCACACATGCAAGACACTCAAGTTCGAAAGACCCAACAAAATACTGATTTGAACGTAAGGATAGAGACTTTGGACGTCGAAATTGCAAGAATCATGACAAAATTGATGGATCGCTCCTGTCCCTCTCCAAGGGACCAGGGCGATGAGGTACGTATCTTCCATTTTCAAAATTTGGCGCTCAAACACATTTCTTTAAATTTATTTTAAATGCTAAAATCGATAGATTGAAAATTTAATTAAAAATGGCATTTAAAATTTGCGCTTAATATTTATTAATTATTTTGCCTTTATAAAAATCGAAATTTATTTATTTAAATAATAAAGGCATTTAATTAATTATTTATTAATTAAATAAAATTCAAAAGGAGCGCTTGGTTTGTGAGAGTCGGCCTTGTTATTTATTTAAAAATCGTTTAAATTGCCTTATTAATTACCAAGTCGGCCTATATGGAGGTGAGAGGTAAGCGCTATAAAAGGAGGGTGAAAATCTTCATTTTCACATTATCATTTTTTTTGCCATTTCACATGCGATTTGGAAGACAAAGGGAGAAGTGCGAAATTGTGTTCAAGTGCGAATTATATTCAAGGTGGTGCGAAGTATTAACCAAGGCATTAACATCAATCCAAGGCGCTACGAACTTGAAGTTTACATTTGAGCGAACTTGGAGATCACGTCAAAGACTTGAAAGGTGGTGAAATTGACAAGAGGAACGTTGCTTTGAAGACCACATCAGGGACATATCAAAGGTGGCGATATTGATAAGGACATTTATTTGAAGATCACATTGAAGAGAGATCTAACGTCAATTTCGCCTAGGCGATTTTATTCTTTTGCATTCTAGAGTTAGCTCTCGATTTGAGGTATGGCGATTTGGTTTTATTGTTTTATTTGTTGATCGTCATATTTTAAATTTTGAATTTTGAATTTTTTGAATTTTGAATTCCTAGCTCAATCGTTTTATTTTAGGAAATGATAACTCAAAGACTTATCATGAAGTTTCCTAAAATTTATTCTCTAATCTATGTTATTTATTGCAAAATCTAGCTTTTCATTATGAAATGTTGTGTAGGTATGGCAACCCCGAAGGCGGGAGCATCCACCAGTCGTTCAGCTCTCATGAAAGAAGATCAGAAGACCGAAGAAGTGGAGACCAAGATCGTGTCGAAGTGGAGCAACATTGGAGATACAAATTTAGGCAACTTTAGCACGAAGAAGTTTCGAGAGGTCCCTTACATTGGCAAGCCATCACCTGTCGCCCGGAGAAGAATCGAGAGTGGTATCATTAAGGCGGCCGACTTTCCTCCAGCTATTCAGTGCCATGAGTTGATGATCGAGTGTGCTCGTCATTATGATCCACAGTCCAGAACGATCGTGTCCAAAGAGGGAAACACTTTGGCGTACCTTTCAGAGGAAGCTATAAGTGAAGCTTTCCATCTTCCAGAGCACAGGGACATGATATACAAGAACATAGAAGGAGCCAGATCAATGTACGAAGATGATCCAGATGCTTGTCTAAGCATTATCAATAAGAACTGGCTACTTAAGAGCCGTCCCCGTCTGAGCAAGGTCCCGAACACACCGCACAGGATTGATTTCCAAGAGGAGTACAGAGATTTGATTACCATGCTCAATCGAGTTACAGGAGCCCCTCATGCCTTCTATTTTGAGAAGTGGATGTTTTACTTCATCCAGGTGATCGTTCAGGGAAAAGGTACGATACATTGGGCTAGGATGATTAGCCATTGCTTGGACATACAGTTGAGGAGACTCAAGGCTACTAAGTCCTTCCACATGAGTTCATATGTCATTTATGCCCTGATTAGGAGTGTTGAGTACGCAGGACTACCTCACAGAGGAGTGATTGGAAGAGGACCCAGCGAGGTCAGAGCTTGTGATTCCTATGCCTACTTGCATCATCCGCCAGGGAGCAACTATAAGTTGGTTAATGATACTTTCACGATGAACATCACAAGGACGTTGCAAGGTGGAATTCACAACAGGTTATCTCAGGATGCCCAGGAATTCATAAAGAGGTACGGTGCTTGGTTCATTCAGTTTCCCAAGTTCACTTATATTAGAGTGCATGGATGTCCTTTACCTCCATACATGTTGCCGAGATATCCGACAGATAGAATTGTGTTACTTGAAGTAACAAGACAGTTGGCAGCATATGTGAAGGCATTCAGACACAGACATCAGAATGGAGTTCCAGTACCTATCATTTTGGGTAATTCAGTTGAGGTATGTCCTAATGCTTTAGCCATGGATGACGCAGAGAAGGAGTTAGCCTTGTATTCTTTTCCATCTTTTGCTTTGAGAGAAAGCTTTGATCCACATGGACATTTAGAGGAGACAGTCGGCAGAAGGTTTAGGCATGAGTACCAAATAGAAGATTTTATGATGAATCTCTTAGATGATCTTGAAGTGAAACGGAAAATGCATTCTAGATTGCCTTTGGATTTCATCAGGAAATGCAGGATTTACAGAGTGGCCGACCAAGCTCAGGACAGTGGCAGACATATCCAGTCTTCCTATGATCGAGAAAGCAAAACAATAAGGTTAGATTGGAATGAGCCCGAGGTCGTGGATTTAGCTACTTTGATGGCACCAGTCTTGTCTTGTACTCGCAGATGGGTTGACATACAACATCAGATGTTGAGAGAACAAGGCATAGCTATGACTTTCACTTTGGAAGAGAAACCGGCCGAAGGTGGAGCTAGTGTGAGTGAAGGCAATCCTAATCCTAGAAATTCAGGTGAAGGAAACCTTCGATGTGCCAGTGAGGGCAATATCCATCCAAGAGGTTCGAAGAGGAAAGAGAGACCTGGAAAGAGAGAATCTTCCAAGAAGAAACAAGAGGCTAACAGAGATAGATCATCCGGTACTTCTTCTAGACCTGAGAAGAGAACCATTCAAGTGGAAGAATCCATGGAGTCTATGGTACAGAATGATAGGCAGGAGGAAGGACAAGCACAACAAGGGTCACCAGATGGATCTCTCCAAGACTATGAGTTAGATGAAGATAAAGAAGACAATGAAATATCATCTCCTCCCAGACAAGAAGAAATAGTGCACAAAGAGATTCAAGTTCAAGAGACAAGATCGATTATCCCAGATTGGTTGAAGGAAAGATTAACCAAGGTGATCGTAGTAGAGGACGAGGACAGTGCAATTGATTTAGAGAGCCTTGTTGGACATTCCCAGGAAGTGACAGAGAAGAGAAAGGCTACCAAGATGTCCAAGATGATTCGAGATGAGACTGGATCCAGGAAATTGCAGATAGCTACACCGGCAGTAGACAAATATGAAGGTGAGATCCTAGCAGAGGAATATGATATACAGACATTTGAGCTAGGACCATCTACAACAGAGCAGACTTTAGATGATGCCACCGATTCATTTGAGGCATTGAAAGACAAGCTTAGAGAAGAAATGGAGAAGAACAGAAAGCTTGAGAGAGAGGTCGGTGCATGGAGGACTTATTTCAGTCACATCAATGAACCTTTGGGACGTCAGGATCCAGCTAGATCACCAGTGCAAGCACTTCCACTTCAATCAATCAGTGAGGCAGAGAGATTCAGGAACATGGTCCAACGTACAAGTAATTGGATGGATAGATCTCATACAGTGGCCATAGAGTTTGTAACAAGGATGATGAAGATTATTCATCAAGCTATCCAAGTTCTTGAGATAATCCACAATTTGATGATAACAGTAGCTGCATTTGCCCATACCAAAGATGTCATCATTCCTGTCTTGAAGGTAATTAGACACACATCAAGGAAAGTTTTAGCGCAAGAGAAGATCTTGGATGGAGAATCTCACAGTTTGTTTCAGTGGTCAACCTTACTCCATATGAAGAGTGTTTTCTTCGAGGACATCAGTGTTAGATGTGGCCAAGTTGAGGAGGTGATCAATCCGATCCAGGACAGAGTATTTGAGGTACTTCGTACCATTCTTGGCAGAAGGATCGAGGTCGAGACAGATGTGGATATGCAGGAATTAGAGGATAGAATCAAGGTCATCTTTTGCAAGGACGCAAATGTTACAGATGAGCAATATGATCAAATGTTTGCCACCATGCTCCTGATTGAAAGAACAAAGGAACTTGAATCTACTTGGGACGCAGCTCTTCTAGATGCATTCGATCAGGTCATCCACTTGGAAGAGAGTATGAAGAATCTTCCCGAGATTCCAATTGCAGAAATCGAAGGAATCGTGACAAGATTCATTGCATATGCCAAAAAAGAACATTGGAAAGGGAATAAGGTTCTAGATGAAAGGTTGTTATAGATGACATGGCATCTTATTTGTCATTGGTTTATGTCTCCTAGGTTTTTGTGCCAAATTTAATATTTGGCTATGTATTTAATATTGTTCAGTAAAAAGGAGGCCATTTGTAACAAACCCTAATTAGGGTTTAGGTGTCATGATCTTGACCGTTGATCTACTTTCGATCTAGACCTTTCATTGTAATTGGGGATGCTATTTATACCCCCATTTTTCATTTCATTTGGTAATAGTTAATAGTCAATAGTTGATGTAATAGAGAAGAGAGATAGCTAAGAGATTAGAAATTAGAAGCAATTTTATTTTGTAGCAAGATTGAGTTTTGAAGAGAGGAATTCAAGCAATTGTTGTACATGATGACTTGGAAATCAATAAAATATTGAAGTTATGGTGTTTTGTTGCAACTTTCTTGGTTATCTTCATGGTTGTTTAATCTACTTGAATCATGCTCAATCAAGGTAGTGTGTTAGTTTGAAGGACATTGTGTGAGACTTGATCTTTGGTAGGATTCGTAATCCAAACCACTAGCTTCTTGCTGATTGTAGGAACGCCTTGCGTGGTCGACTGGAGAATACTTTGAGTCCCTTAACCTTCAATCATTATTGTATCTTGGATATGTACCTTCGTGGTAGTGTCTTTGATCTTTGATGCATTGAATATCATTTTGTTACCTTAGAAAATCGTATCAATTTCAATTGAGTTGTTATCTTATGGCAAAATTGAAGTTGGTTGAATCTTGCCAAGTCTTGTCCATACGAAGTCATTCTTAAGGTTAGGCTAGATTAGACCTCTTTCAAACCCTACTCTTTTGTTATTTTTGAATAGTTTCTTAGTTTAGCAAATCTTGAACTTTCGGAATGCGTAAGACCCCTTGAAGGAAACAACAAATCACATCATACCGCTGGAAGCTTGTCCACACGTAGAGACCCTACTAACAGAACCTTGGAGTCTTCCTAACTGATCCTTTATGCAAATCTTCAGCAGTTAGAGACTATTTTCTCAAGAGAGGATAAGATGCCTATTGGTATTTTATTCTGTGTATGATTGTGTACAAAATACACGTCAACACTTCCCACCATCTCACTCCTTGTTCATTCAAAGTGCACCCCCAGTTAGAAAGAAAGTCCGCCTCACAATTTCCTTCTCTTTGTGCATGTGAGACTTTGAAATCTTGGAAAGTATTAAGTTTTTGAACAATAATGTTGATGAATTTTTTGAGCTTCCAACTCTAAGCTTCCCCCTTCGTAATAGCATCAACCGCAATCTTCAAATTTCCTTCTAGATGAAGTTTAGAGACCAACAATCTACCCGTCAAAATGGTTGCAAGGAGCATTGCTTGAGCCTCCAATTCATTTTTGGTCCCGTCATCCAAGTTTTGCGCTGCCATTTCCAATACAACCCCATTGTCATTTCTCGTAATACAACCTACACCCGAGGGCTTCGGGTTTCCTTTTGAGGCCCCATTAAAGTTAATCTTAATGCATCCTTCTTCTGGCTTCGTCCAAGCCACATTTTCCTTTGAGCTTTGAGGAGGATCAACCCCATACTGCCCATTAACGAGCCAACCCTATTGCATTCTTATTTGTACTTAACTTTCAAGAATGGATAATGGGTTGTTATAAATTTAAATCATTAAATCAAAGGCGATTTCATGTTCACTTGTTTGATTCTTAGGTATTTATCATCTATAATTGCATTTAAATTTTTACATTTTTGTTCAACAATTTTTCCATTGTAAGTAAATATTTCCTTTGTGCTTGCTTGTGGATTCTGGCACCTTTAATGTGCAATTTCATTTTATGGGCATTTTTCCTTCTTGGAGTGATTGACAGCTAATGTCAGTCTTGCTTCTTTTACTGTAGGTGGTCATACAGCAGAGATGCTTAACCTTGTAGCCGTTCTTAAGAAGGAAAGATTTTATCCCAGATGGTATGTTGCTGCTGCAACTGATAATATGAGCCTTGAAAGAGCTAGGACAGCCGAAGAATCACGACCAGAGCAGGTACATTGCCTTGCTTTATTCAGAAACTCAGATTGTTTTATGCAGGAGTCTTTGTCTTTACAGGGAGTGTGTAGAGTCCAGAGCCCAGACAGTAGATCAATCAGTGCAGGCCGTCTTATCCTTTGTAGTCTTGTGTTGTTAGTTCTGTTCCACGGGAACCCTTTCCCTGTCCCGTCTCCATACTATTTTCGTATATAAATATTCCTGTTATTTTGGAGATACTTGTAATTGTCCCTCATTACATTCCTCAATTTCTCCACACCCCTCTTCCAAAGGAGAATTTGGTGGTATATAAGTTCTCAAGTATAGTTGTATCAAGCAAAGCTCATGGAACATTAAAGCTTCATATGATGTACTCCTACAACACCATGAATATGGCTATGGGCAAGTTTTGTACTTTTTTAGGGTTCAAGGTATTGTGAGATGTTTCTCATCTCTCATGTTGTGTTAAGCCAAATATAGGTCTGTATGGGGAGGCATTGTTTTCTAGCATCTATCATATGCTTCATAACATTGATATACTTCACTACAGTTAGAGTAAAATGTTTTCTTAAAGTCAAAAGGCTGGTTTGGCTCATTCTTTTATCTGTTACATTCAAGCATCAGAGTGATTTTACAGTTTAGTGTAAGAGGCATTCTTCCATACTAGCAGTAGCAACTTTTAAACAATGGGTTAATTACATGTCAAATATTAACTCTTCCCAAGAAATTTAAAATTTAGAAATGAAGAAAATGGAAATCAAAGTTTTTATCGTACAGGTGAACAACTCAATCTGGCCTTGGTGCATCTCCTTTAACTGCTGCCCCTTATTCTCTGATGGCTTGGCGGTGTCTTCATGCTTCCTGATGCATTTCTCCTGTTGCTCAGCATATTTCTATGGAAGGTGAAAGTACCAGCAAAATTTTCAATGAGATGCATTGCTTAAACAGTTTGAGGCCTTCCTTCACCATTCTGCCCTCAGACTAACCTTATAGTTCTTGTTCACCTTCGTGCCCCATTTAATCTCAGATAAAAATCAGTGTTGCTGGTCTGCCCTGGTTTAAGCTTTTTAGTGAATTGAATGCCTCTCTTTGGATACATTTTTAGCGAAACATAGAATACAGTTACTGCACAGGAAATATCCAAAGCATTTTGAAGAAATCTCCTGATAGGCTTCAATCAGAACAATGCCAAATGATTGGTTTCCTTCACTTTACAGCTTCAAAAGCCATCAGTAGTGATGTCCCCAGAACATACTTCAGGAGATTTTATCAGGCTTAGAGGACGGAATTCTGAATGCCCCTTTATGACTTTCACATTTCTTTTTTGATAAAGGAAAATTAATATTGATATAAGATATACTTTATTTAATTACAATAGAGGGTGGTAAATTTGGAACCTCGCTGAGCTTGTGAAATTTACAGAGCAGACGAGTTTTACTTAGGACTTCAGAGTTCTATCAACTCAATTCTACAAAAAAGACTAGTGATGTAAACAGCTATTGGGTACAAAAATTTTGTTGAGGAAACTGTCACATCCCCCACAACTAAAGGCTAGGAATAAAATAAAATAATGACACACATTTTAGAGGTAAGAAAGAAGAGCACCGAGGAGACAAATTAATTGCGAAGGTATTGACATTCATAAATGTTTGCAGAATAGTAGTCAGTGAGGTAAGGGGAAGACATGGGTAGTAAATGCCACTAAATAGAGGACTGGTGATAGGAGAATGACATGGGCATGCATAATCCATTAAAAGGCTTCAGAAACTTTTAGAAAAGGCAGTTAAGTGTAAATTCATATTCAACAACTGTTGCTAGCATTCTCCTCGCCTACATTGAAAATGAGAGCTTCGATAGGCCTTAAAGCAGAAAGGGGTCTGTGACCGAGAGAGAAGGGAAGTTTTGAGTGATAGGGTTTGAGGCGATATTGGGGCAGCTTAAAGGCAAGAAAGAACAGAGAGAATGAGAGAATTATGGCACGTAGGGCAAGAAAGATGAGTAGTGACCTCCTTGAAAACATGATTTGGTCAATATAAGGGCATTGACAAACTCGGGATTGAGAGCAGAAAGGGGGTCAAACGGGATTGGAGGAGATGGAGGAGGGCTATCTATAGATTGGCATAGCTGCTGGATGACACCTGAGTGTTGAATAGGGTAGTATGAGCATGTTTATAGTAGGGTAAAGTCCTTTAAAGAGATGCAGTCTCGTGGACTGCGCTAGTCATAGGCTATTATGCACAAAACAAATTTGTTGAAATGGTGTTAGAAACTTTGAAGCAAATGCAATTGGCAGGTGTAAGGTCAAATTCCGCAACTGTTGTCTACACCTTCCTTGCATATATTAGAATGGGAGTTTTGGAATTGGGTATAGAGTATAGACCTCCATCATAGCAAAAGCGATAGAGGAATTTTGTGAGAGAAGATGAAGGCGTGCAGTCATGTAAAGAAGAAAGTCGTGAATGGTTGCAAGCTCCATAAGCGATTGATAATGCGTCTTGACCCATTAGCAGAGAAGAAGAAAGGAAAAAAACAGCGAGGAAGAGGTAAGAGATGCACGGGCATGAGAACTGTTGCAATGAGCTTGCCAACAAATGAAGCCTCATGAGTCAGGTATCCATCAATGTAGATGACTAGTATTACAACTTAATGTATTCTAATGATTGATATTACAGTTAAATGTATGTTGTTATTCTTTGGATGAAATATATTTGTAGCATATTAGACTTCTGCCAACAGGAGTATTTGTCATTACAAGCTGATGTGTAGTGAGAGTTTAACAAAAATAAAAAATGGCAAGGCATAATATTAGGTGATACTAAAGATATAAAATCTCATCTCTTCCCAAAAATTCTACATTACCAGATTTGTCATTAGGAGGTTGGAATCGGGGCCGAGTATGGTTCTAGTTTGGCCCTGGGTTTTTCCAGGGTTTGGCTTGGGTGAACCAGGGCATTCCCAAGCAATTTTATGGATTGTATGTATGGATTGTGTAATGATAAAATAGGCAGAGTGATTGTATGGATGCTTACATAGACCAATTGAATGCGTATAGTTATATTTTATAATTTTGAAGTTTGAACATATATATATATATATATATGTACACACGCACGCCACGCCCACGCGCACATGTATATATGTATACCCAAACCCATACCCAAGGGAAAATTTTTACGTACCTGCATACCCAATTTTGTATCCCGCACCTGAATCGGCAACTTAGCAACAATTCAATTTTTAGCCATTGGAAGCAGACAAATATTAAAGGATTTGAAGTAGTGAAATAGGTGTCTCTCTCTCTACACTTGTATGGTAAACATGGATACAAAATTAGAAGCCTAGACAAGGCACAAGTTGTTTAACAAAATGGCCAACCTAATGTGGCTTTAGGAAATGGTTTAATAGTAACTGATGTTCAAAATGGTTATGTTGGAAAGAATTTATAAACTTTCAATTAAAATTAGAAGTCTTCCTGCTTACTTACGCTTAAAGGGGAGATTGGAAAGAGGACATGGATGCTCGTCAAGGTATAATTGAAAACAAATTTGTGTTAGATGTAATGGTAAAGGCCACCTTGTATCAACATAGCCTTAACAAAACTTATGCACATAAATCAATAAAAAGGTTATGCGCAATTCCTTTCTAGAATGATTTCAAATTGTGATTAATTTTCCTTGTAGCTAATATTGTGTGGATAAGACAACATTTTGTTTAATAAGTCCAAGCATAAGATTAGTGGATGAGTTTCAAACATGAATTCCCTATATTTGGTAATTATTTCAAAGAATATGTTATGATATGATTGGTATCTACAGTGTAAGAAGCATTTAGTTATGTGTCAAGTGCAAAAATTATCTAGTTCGTGAATCAAGCTATTACAAGAACAATGGGTTACACAATAAGGAAAATTGAAACCAAAATGTTCAGAATTTTATCAACACTAATACTATTGGTCATATATCTTTATATGAAGATATGATGAGCATAGTGTTGACTGTTGCCAATTGTCTTGAGATTGTGACTCGAATATTGATCATGTTTAACACAAGTTGGTAAACATTGACACGTCTTTCAAGGTTCAAAATAATTTTATGTTGCTTTGTTAGGATGATGTCATATATTATCAGGATACACAATATCATTGAACCATATTGAAGTAGGACACCACTAGGATCCTTATTGAGGCTTTTGCATTACTATTGCATCATATTGATATTATGACTACATTGTGTTTATTGACCTCTTAAGTACAATAACCCCAATAGGGGAACCATCACAGAGCTAAGGGAGGGGTACTATCATTGTGTTGGATGATGGTATGTTTGTTTAAGAATCATGGCTAAGGGAAAGATACACCTATGTTGCAAGATCTATGAGGTTTTAGATACTTGTAATATTGGAAATATTAGATGTAGAGTTATATTGAGAAGATATCAAAATGAATATAATTATGGACAATTTGGGAAAATTCTATTGTATTGGTAATAGGTGTACTAAGTTCCTTAATGCCATTTTATCCTCCTTTCTTAATGCAATAATAAAACATGCTATATAATTCTAGTATGATATTTGGTAATGGTGAAAAGGCTTTTGATGGTTACAAAATCTGTATTGATCCCTTGAGTAGAAGAATTTCAATATTGAATCTAATATGTGAATTTTGAATGAAAGTGCTTCCTATAGATTTACCAAATTGGGAATAGGGTTGGCTTTCCTTGCATATAGTTAAGCACTATCAATAGTTGAGAATCAATAAAAGAAAACCTATTGGTTAACAAAGAAACTTGTTTTTTATTTGATAAGATTGGATATGAATTGGGTATAAATTAAGTTGTGCTAAATATATATGTAACCCTCCATCTAATTAGACTCAAAATAAGATGATACAATATCATCATGTGTTGGAAATGATAGATGTAGTATTTCATCCCTTGTGGGAAACTCTATATGTGACTAGTAAACTTTTCATGTTGGGATATTATTAGAGATAATAATGTTGGTCAACTAAACATGGGAAATTGGGCATATGTTCTTAAGATTATTATATCAATATTTACTATTGTGTGCTAGAAATTAGACAAAGGTAAGCTATACTTGACTCTCTAATATTGATACATCCCTTGCAAATGGGTTGTGATTGTAGATTGTCATGGTAAATGATGCCTTACAGTGCATTAAAGGCATGTTTAATTAGAGCAATAAAGGAACAACAATTCTATAACATTGTTCTTGAGGGGTGTTGTTTATTCTTGTTGAGGTAGCCAAATAAAACCTGAAATGGCCTTACAACAAGTTATAACCTTGGATGTGGCGATTATGGCTACAATAACGTAATTTCATGTTTATGTTGCCTCTAGGGAACATTGTCTTGGCCTAGTGATAAGTATGGTTTGTATGAAGCAAGAGAGTTAGGAGTTCAACTTAACCTCTATGTCAAGGAGATGAATCTATAAGAGGTTTTGGGATGTTCATGTTGAATTAGGATAATAATTTTGGTGAGGTCTAATTGGAGATCTCAACATACATGGATAGAATTGACTTGGTATAGGGTTACTAAAATGGGAAGTTGTGTGTAAGTCCTTTGTGAGACCTGGTGAGAACTACATGTGACTTTGATCTCATTTGGTAGCGGGCATGTAGGCAGGCATTGGGTGAAGGAAGCCCCTGTGACCTCAAGTCCATAGGGGGAGGGTTTATAGGGGGATAACTCCAAGGTTTGTGGTTGTTCCCAACAGGTTTGCCTTCCATCTTCAGTAGGCTTCAGATGAGGCAAAAATGTGTATTAGATGGTTATGAAAGAGTTAAGAAAACTTGATTACTTGTATTTAATACATAATGTGCTTTTGAAAATGAGCTGAATGAAGTGAATGGGTTGACTACCTTATAGTTGGTTTTTGTTTATCTTTTGAGTAAAGGATATCTAGTGTTGGGTCCAAGTGATTTTTTTGTGTTTGTGAAATTTAATCCTGTACCTATAGGACTTTGTGTATAGACTCCTAAATTGGTCAAGTGATCTGCTTATTCCAAATTAGGAATCTCTTTTCTAGTTATAGTGCTATGTTGGGTACAGGTGCTAACTTTTATGGCAGGACGGATGGAGTATGACCCCACAAGGGCATAAGTAGAGGTTGTATACCTCTAATATGTAGACTACTCTTCTCCATCCGAGGTGATCACAATGGATAAGTCCTATCACCTACTCAAAGATAAACTTATCAATGCTTGAGATTGATAGTAGTGCGTAGTGCACCGACATTTCTTTTCTATCTGGGATGCACTATGGGTAGGTGATAGTTAGCCATGTGTTAGTTTCTCACTATGTATATGCTAGTCATTGTGTATCTGTGATGTTTGCTGGAGCTAGTCACTGTGTATTTATGATGTATGCTGAGCTAGTCAGTGTGTATATGTGAGGTATTTTGGAGCTAGTCATTGTGTATATGTGACATACTGGAGCTAGTCACTGTGTATTTATGATGTATGTTGGAACTAGTCATTGTGTGTGTGATATGTATTAGCTAGTCACGTTGTATGTGTGTATTTATGTAGTAAAATTTTCAGGACCAGTAAAACCCCCATTTATCTAGTAAAAATGTTTGTAACAATTTATGAATTTTGTTGCTTATATCATTCGTGTAAATTTCTTTAATGCACACTCAATGTAATTTTAGAATTGCTTCATGACCGATTTCACATTCCATAACTAAATTCTGAATCTTAAAATGGGCATCCAGGTAGAAGGCAAGTTATTCCAAGGTGCAGAATATATGAAAATTTATCGAAGCAGGGAAGTTGGCCAGTCATATTTAACTTCCGTTGGTACAACACTAGTAGCGATGATACATGCTATGTGGTTGATTTGCCAAATCAGGCCTGATGTGGTATGTAAACACTGGGAAGTCCTCATGCTAGATTTTGTTTCTTTTATGCCTGTTGTTTTAATGATCCTAGAGAGAGTGTCAGCTCTTCTTGCTACTACTCATGCTTAAGTTCGGAAACAGATTCCCTGTCTGCAAAAGTTTGATTTGATAAAACTTTCAATGCCCTTGCAAGAAATGATGAATACCTGGCACCTATAATGATCACTGTGCACAGTAAGAAATATCAATATGTTTTGCTGGTCCATATTACTGCTTAATATCCTGGATTTGTGCTTTAACCCATGTGGTGAATAATTGATTAAATAGTAAATTGTACATAAATGATTAAATTCAGTATGTAAGTTAATTAATTGATTATATATATTTTTACTATAGAATTATAATGATCTCATATTTCATATATCTATCATCTTCCAGTAAATTAGCACTGCCACGGCTATCTGTCTTATAATGTATTGTCAGATTTTCAGATTATCTATTCTGCTGTATGAACTGTTTATTAATGTAGAAAAAATTGTGTTACATATTTAAAAATAATTATCTTCAGTACCAAA
Organism: Cryptomeria japonica; assembly: GCF_030272615.1. NCBI lineage: Eukaryota > Viridiplantae > Streptophyta > Pinopsida > Cupressales > Cupressaceae > Cryptomeria > Cryptomeria japonica. Next base: position 619,850,861 of record NC_081407.1, read on the forward strand.
TATCTTAATACATCATCAGTATATTATTAAGGGTACAGATACATAGATTTTTAATGGGAAATTTCAACATTCTATAAATTACTTAGATGAAGTAGCCTTATAAATGCTTCTGAATGACAGATTATATTCTATCTATCAGGCAACAGACTAGAAGCTTGAGTCAGAAACTTGAGCACAGAAATCGTTGGAACTATTACCTAATTTTCAATTTTTCAATTTTTGATGTAATATACATGTATAGATGTCAGAATATTTATTCTGTAGATTCTTCAATTCTGAAATTATGAACACATTTGGGACACAATCTACACCTGTTTGCCCTCTCGGGTAAACGGTTAAATGCAGAAAGTAAATGCACAGAACATAATGGAAATATATTAAATAACCAGCCTCTGTATTAATTCCACAGTCCATGTACAATAAGTGCTTATAACATTACATCTGACACGACTAACATGATCCTACTTCAAAAAAAAGGTACACAATATATAATACCCGAAGGGGTACGACACAACCGTCGCGACTCCAACTACCTACCCGTCGGCTAACTAACTGACCGCCGTAACTCATTATTACCGACGACAACATAAACATAATATACCAACATAACATAATGATTATTCCCGTCAACAACACCTGCTTCTACACCCAGACTACATGTAAAAAGCACCAGGAATACCAAAAATATATAAGTTATATGGAACAAGATAATGAGAGCTCTCTCTGCACACTGAAGATATTTGCCTTTTTTCGCCTCTTCTGAGTGACTTTAATACTGACAAATAATTATAAGATTTCAGTATCTTTTGGATAGCCATTTGAGAAAAGTTATGGGTATAGTTGTAATTACATGAACCATATACTTGTGTTGCTGTATATTTTGTACCATTTGAATTTGTGAAATAAATGAATGGTTAGAACTTTTATTTGATAATTTTTAGTCCTTCAAAATTTTGTACTCTTTTTCATTGTCATTTTAACTAAGGCAAATATTAGTTATCAGGTTTTCTTCCACCTATCATCTGCTGTATGTTCTGATTTCTCTTGCAAAATTCTGTAGTTTATTAATTTACGAGTCCGATGTGTTTGTGCCCATATGGTACAACCAAATTATAGAACTCACCCAGAATTGTAGAAACTCAGTGAATCCTGAGATGGACCAAGCTAGGCAAGGGTGGGGGACCTGAGAACTGGTTCACCAGTGAGTTTGGTCAGACCTGTGGAATCCAGCGAGCCCTGCTAGTAAGTCTCAGCCACTGAGCAGTGATGGTGGGAGATGTTTGGTGCTAAGTCCCAAATATTATGAAGATTGGAATTTTTGTCTTTAACAAACTATACAATGCTATAGGATGCAACAAGCACAGTTGAGGTATGTTTGAGTAGATTTACTCCAAGAGGCACAATAGGTTGTTGATGCAAAGTTTGAATGATCTTGTTTATGTTCATTACATCTTTCACCTCCATCACAAGCAAATCCTGCATAGTGACTGATCTCTCACCACTCTAGAGGAGGTTGATTCATAGTTATATTGGGTCATTGAAATTGAGGATCTTATCTTCAATGAGGATAACCTTGGATGAGTTGATCAAGTAGATCTAGAAACAAAGGTAGTAGCCATGGTAGAGGAGGAGAATATGGTACAAGCAAACTCTTCGGATGTTGGTGTAACTAATACATAGATAGATATCATGGTTGCATCATTATCAAGAACCTTATCTTAAACACACACAAAGGACTTCCTTTATAGCTACAGATGTTGGAACGAGTGGTGTAGGCTTGTCTAAGCCATAGTTATACTTACAGTTTTGATATTTTCTTAAACACACACAAAGGACTTCCTTTATAGCTACAGATGTTGGAACGAGTGGTGTAGGCTTGTCTAAGCCATAGTTATACTTATAGTTTTGATATTTTGTTTAGATGCCATGGATTTCATAATCCATGAGTTTTGTATACACTTGACACTATTTATGATATGATATAATTAAAAATATTATTTCCTTAAGCTAAAATCTGCTTTTGTATTTATTGTAGAACACAGAAGTACTACTGAGAGGGGGGGTGAATCAGTAGTGATGGTGGGAGATGTTTGGTGCTAAGTCCCAAATATTATGAAGATTGAAATTTTTGTCTTTAACCAACTATACAATGCTATATAGGATGCAACAAGCACAGTTGAGGTATGTTTGAGTAGATTTACTCCAAGAGGCACAATAGGTTGTTGATGCAAAGGTTGAATGATCTTGTTTATGTTCATTACATCTTTCACCTCCATCACAAGCAAATCCTGCATAGTGACTGATCTCTCACCACTCTAGAGGAGGTTGATTCATAGTTATATCGGGTCATTGAAATTGAGGATCTTCTCTTCAATGAGGATAACCTTGGATGAGTTGATCAAGTAGATCTAGAAACAAAGGTAGTAGCCATGGTAGAGGAGGAGAATATGGTACAAGCAAACTCTTCGGATGTTGGTGTAACTAATACATAGATAGATACCATGGTTGCATCATTATCAAGAACCTAATCTTAAACACACACAAAGGACTTCCTTTATTCATTGTAGAACACGAAGAACTACTGAGAGATGGGGGGGGGGTGAATCAGTAGTAAAAATCTTTAATCTTTCCTTGCAACTTTTAAACTTTAATCTCAAAGCTGAAAGATATAAAAATGCAACTGTTGAAGTTCTTTCATATTGCAATCGTATATTCTTTCTTTTTATTCAATTGATTATTACACACTTAAATGAGATCACATATCTCATAAAATATATATGTAAGAGGTGCCCCTTTCACCAAGGGACACCACTCTTATTAATTAATATAATATAATGTTAAATATAATATCAATATATTATTATATTATCAATAATTATATTCTCACAATTATAATATAATTATATCATCTCATAATAATAATAATATAATAAAAATATAATATATCATCTCACAATAATAATATAATAATTATATTATCAATATAATTATTATTTTATAAATCACAATATAATCACAACCTTTGTGTTATGAAGGCCTGTGGATTCCGACCACATCTACAATAAAATCAACACTCCCTCTTAGCTAGGAAGGAATCCTACTTGACATCTTTTGGTTTGTCCTCCCGACACTATCTTCAACACTTCCTCTTAGCTAGGGAGGAATTCTACATATGAGTCACATAGTGACATCCACCATGGATACACCCAGAGGGTGGATTCATCATGGCTACACCCATGAGTGAAGTACAAATGAACATATCACCATGGCTACACCCATTGATGGTAAAAGAATAGATATCACCTCATCGTGATATCAACCATTATGGCATATCCATAGATATCACTTCCCGTGACATCCACCATTATGGTTTATACATAGATATCTCCTCACATAATATCCACCATTATGGCTTATCCATGGATATCACCTCACGAGATATCAACCATTATTGTGAGATCGTCACCTCACAATGATGGTAAGATGCACAAGTGTTCATCATTGTGAGATCGTCACCTCTCAATGATATTCACCATGGCTCATCCAAAGGGTAAACACACAAGTACAAGAAAATTACCACGGACTCTCTCACGTGGTGTTGTCATGGCATCACACACATGACATCCACCATGAACCATATCAGCGGGTAGAGATAAGGGCTTACACCTCAAGTCTCTCTCAAAGAGAAATACGTTATCAAATCACAAAAGATCACTGATGCTGAGCCTCCCTCTCAGTCAGGGCTTCATTTTCCATATCTCTAAGCTTGTCTCAAAGGTTTGCATCATTCTTGGTGAATCCCAAGCTCACCAAGTATCCATCTATCCAGGGATATCACATCTTTTTGTTAACTTTGTTTCATAAAGATCACACCCTACCAAGCTGCAGTTGCACCTTTCTAAAATCACACAAAAGAAGATCACTGTCTTTGTTTGTTATCAAATCGCATTACTTAATTTAATCGCTGCTATTTATTGATCATTGTTTATGATCAATATAATCACTTTAATGATACTCGATGCTTACTGAAATAGACACCATAACCTCACCATGCCTTTAGCAATTCACTGACTCGTCATTATCATTGAAGTATTTTTGAGATCGCTGCATACTTTATACATGGTGCCATTTTTCATCTGCATTAGCTATGGATTGATGGGACACCAAAACAGAACTTGCACCACTTACGAACTGAACATTAAATTGCTTTTGTCATTAAACTGTATAACATCGTCATCTTTTTATAATCATGCTTTTACTTGATTACTGATTTAACTTCATCACTTTCATTAATAAATACAAATCGACTTAATGATGGCAGATGCAAATTGACAGCATGCTCATTACTGTTCTAATAACCTTAACATATTGCTTAGTCGGCTATCATACTTTCTTCTTGATCACTGCTCTCTTACGAATTTTCCACCTTTATGTTTTTCGACATAAACATATCAACAACCTTTGATAGTATTATCGCCGATTGCACCAATTTGTCTTCTTCAGTATGATTTAAGTCATGCCAGAAATATATATACTATCAACCATAATCTTTGTTTTATCTTTGATTAGGATGTCAAGATTATCCCTTGTCATATCGACCATATGACCTGGCTAGTTGATATTGTTGACGTCCTGACAGAAGGCCTCTTAGCTGAGAGTGGCAGCGTTGCCCTCGACGGAGAGTTTGGCCTGCAACTCTTGCAACTCGAGCTTAAGATTTTTCAAATCGCTAACGGCCTTCTCAATATCTTCCTGGGGCAACTTCGCTGCTTTCATTGCCCGGACTGCATCGCCCTGCTTCTCCACCATGATCTGCTTCTCCCTCGCTGCATTCCTCACCTTTTCCGCCTCCATTAATCCTCGAATCCCAAAACGCCTCTGGATATTCTTTGAGGCCAAAACTGCAGATGACCTTGGAATAACACGGACGCTCTAGGCATCGAATTTCCATAGGCTGCCGACAGTGTATCTATGGCATTTTGTTTTTCTTTTTCTTTTAACTACGAATGATCCTGACTGGATAAAATAATAAAGATATTGACTTCCACGATGCCTTTGGGAATGATTCTGATTGTCTTCATATACGATGGGAATGGTGCACAGAATCGAACACTGCTCTGGTACCATGTTGAAGTTCTTTCATATTGCAATTGTATATTCTTCCTTTTTATTCAATTGATTATTACACGCTTAAATGAGATCACATATCTCATAAAATATATATGCAAGAGGTGCCCCTTTCACCAAGGGACACCACTCTTATTAATTAATATAATTATATTAATATAATATAATGTTAAATATAATATCAATATATTATTATATTATCAATAAATGTTCTCACAATTATAATATGATTATATCATCTCATAATAATAATAATATAATAATTATATAATATATTATCTCACAATAACAATATAATAATTATATTATCAATCACAATATAATCACAACCTTTTTGTTATGAAGGCCTGTGGATTCCGACCACAGCTACAATAAAATCAACAGCAACAACTAAAATTGAGAAAGATGCAACAAGAATACGAAGCACGAGATTTTACGTGGAAACCCAATATGGGAAAACCACGGTGAGAAATGCCGCTAGGATCTACTGTCCTAATTCGGCCTTAACAATTAAAATTCTTTACAACCTTTAAGGGCACCAACCCTAAGGAGTCACCAAACTCCTTTATGAGCACCAACTCAACCAACAATACAACTTGAAACACAAGTACCGATTTAGATCTCTTAGAGCACCAACTCTAAACCCAGTTTACAAGTTATGACAGATTGTGTACTCTGAAACATTATCATATGAAATTACTAAGTTTATCAAATTTAGTATGTACATTCAACTTCTGTCTCAGAGAATAGAACTTTCAAGTAAATAACTTTGACGAACTGAAATAAATGCCTCTGTATATTTATGAGTATATTAGAATAACTGTCAAAAACCTTTATATCACTGCAAAACACATTCAGAGACGATAAAAAACCTGAATCTCTGCAATACTACACACAGAAGACAGTCAAGATGCCTCTGCCACTGTATATTCGAAACAAATCTGCACAAGATAATGTTCAGAAAATAACCACTAACAATTCTGTTTTTCTGCAAGTCAAACTCAGAAAACAAATGAATATCGATGATTGATTGTCAAACTCCTGTGCCTCTGTTCTCAGAGTTAACATAAATTACCCCGTCTACACACAAATGCTATAAGCCCTTTTTAACACAGCTTTCAATCACTTCTGTCTTTAATGCACATAAAAAGATGTCAATCCGCACTATATAAAATTGTCATTGTCATGGAAAGAAATTGTAATTATTCTGAATCAAAAAGAAACAATAGTATGATTCAACTTCACCAATATTTTGCAGACTGGAATATCTAGATATTATGTCATCTCCAGGTTTGCTGTAGCCTCTTTGCATTAATCTCACTACATGTATCTTTTTTGTGCACAGTGATTTTTTCAGAACCCAAGATTATGTATACCTCTTCTTTTCATCATGCACACATCTCATACGTATTAAACAAGGCAATGAATAAATAGGATAAAATTCACTGGGGCAGTTGACAACTGTTATGAAAACAGTTATAGTTATTTGCTATTTATATTTAACTATTAACTGCCCATAATCGAATTACAAACTACCCATTTTTTAGGTATTTGAAGAATGATTAGGTGTGCTTTTAAGTTATAACTGTGCATGTTAGGTACTCTTACGGGTATAACTATACACTCTTTCAAAACAACTTACAATCACATAAGCATTCAAACTTTTACTTCCAATACGTTGCCATTAGTCTGCAAATTACTGAAATTGTGTGCTTCTGTCTAGAAGAATAGACAATAGGCATGATTCGAACTTCACAGTAAAATCTGAACAAGTGCACACAGTAAAATCTAAACAGCGCAGACATCCACGTGTTTACAAGCTCTAATTCATTCTGAGAAGGCTGCGAGTCAATCTGGAAATAGAATCCGTGTTTACAAACTCTGAAAAACAAACCAATGCAAGGTACACCAATCCAAAGGTAATCTCAACTTCATTCGTATAGAATCTGGAAACAAAAAGCATTATAATCTGAAATGCATTTGACATCAATGACAATGTTTTGCTAACGATACTGACAATATAAACTGTATTTGACATCAATGACAATGTTTTGCTAACATTCATGTGATTGATGTATACTTTCATATGTGGTCAAAGTGGTTCTATTTGATTGGTTTATTATGTCTTTAGAGTTTATTTATTGAAAAGTACATAATAAAAGCTTTAAATGCTTAAAAATCTTTATATTTAATGTTTTTTTCAATTTGACAAGTCTTGGCTGAGTCTGAGTTCGAGTCCAAGTCTTGTAACTATGGTCTAAACATGTTCACAGAAAAAAACAAACACAAATCAAAACTGTGGTAGGAATTGGTAGCTATTGAGAGCTTGCAACCTTTTCTCTACTTGATCATATTTAAAATGAATTTCTTTTGAACATTATTGTTGATGAGGTTGCAAACGACCTTTGGCTAGAAGCTTACTTTGCCTTATTATGTGGCAGATATTGTGCAATGGTCCAGGCACTTGCATCCCTTTATGCATAGCCGGATTCTGTTTGAAGGTAGTTAACTTCTAGATTAGGTTTTCTTTCTTCCTTGAGTTTATATTGGTTTACCAACGGAAATGACTTTGTCAGTGATCGTTGCCTGAGGAAGTTTTTGATTTAATTAATTCTCTCTTTTGAAAACAGGTCATTGGTATTAAGTGGGTAATGATATTCTACGTTGAAAGCATTGCTAGAGTAAAAAAGCTGTCTTTGAGTGGCTGGCTATTATACAAGCTACATCTTGCTGATCAGCTATTTGTCCAATGGCCACAACTGAAGCAAAAATATACCAAAGCTCACTATGTGGGACGACTAATGTAGTTCACAATTTCCTTTCATGGTTGACAAGGAAAGGAGGAAAGGAGGAAAGGAACTGATTGGTATAAGACTATAATCTGCTTTTTTGACACGAAGAGCCACCATAGTGCTTGTCAACTTCTTTTCTGACTCCAAAAGCTACTGTATTGCAATGTTTCTATTCCTGCAAGTGTGCATTTTGAAAGCTGGTCCTGTGGTGATGGATCCAGGGTTTTCTCGATTTTGGTTCTTTAAGGAATATATGGGGTTATAAGACACCCTTTTCAGACTATGCTTTACCGGTTGTGGTTCAAATAAATGTTCAAACCAATATGCAATTGCAAGTGAATCTATGGAAATTTTTTAACAATATGAATATACATGAATGAATAGTGAACTCAACTGGGGACTCTGAGAGGAGTAGAAACAGAATTTAATCTTTAGTCTTAGATTATAATTGCTTTGCAGAGGGTTGCTAGTTTTGTGATTTTTTTGACAGTACTGGTGAACCCTCTGCAACTAAATGACAGTTTCTTGCTTTACTACCAAGGAAATTGTTCTGATTCATTTACGCTGTTATTTAGTACAAGCTATTGAACATTTTGGAGTTGATGAATCTGGGTATCGTTATTGATCGAGAAGAGGACTTCCCCTAAGATGCAGTATTTCCACTTGCATCACCACAGCCTGTACACTTTATTAAACAGCTTGACTCTTTTACACCTCTGGGACCTGGTCCCTACATGCTTTTCTTTTGAGTTTGCAAGGTGCAACTTGGATGTTGTTTCTAGAGATAACGTGTGTTATATCTTGTATACCTGCAATTAGATTAATAAGAGTGAAATTTCATAGTCAAGCAGTGACCATTAGAAGTTAACTACAAATACTAAAGCTAGTGGAAAAAATTCGAAGTACAGTATATTCATCATTGAAAATGGAAAATATCTGAAACATTACAGGTTTTTGAATTTTTTGGGAAGATGCGTCTCTTCATATGCGTGTTCATACATCCAAATTCTGGACTCCATAACATAAAATATTTTACCTGGTCTATTCATTCATTGAATCTTTAAATGCCTATTTTATTCTTGCAAGTGTAAGTTTTCAATAGTTATGGTTATCGACTGTTAATTTGTCTATAAAATTTTGATCTTTTCAGACTGAAGATAGTCAGGTCACTCAATTCAGTGTAACTTTATTAATTTGTGACATTATTAGCTGATGATTTTGAACAAGTTTCATTAGCCCATGTTATTTAAATAACAGTTTTCTTTTAAATTCCTCTTATAGAAGAATCGAAATGTGCAAACATCATATAAATCATTAAACGTACTGACCATATTTTGCACTCAATGACTAAATTTTTAGTAACTAATCTTTGATTTATGGATCTTCGATATGGGTTTTGTTGACGTGTATTTTGTACACCATCATACACAGAATAAAATACCTAAAGGCATCTTATCCTCTCTTGAATAAAGTCTCTAACTGCTGAAGATTCGCATGAAGGATCAGTTAGGATGACTCCAATGTTCTGGTTAGTAGGGTCTCTACGTGTGGATAAGCACCAGCGGTATGATGTGATTTGCTGTGTCCTCAAGGGGCCTTACACTCCGAAAGTCTTACTAAACTAAAGAAGGTTTTCAAAAAATAACAAAAGGATAGGGTTTGCAAGAGGTCTAATCTAATCTAACCCTAAGAATGACTTCATGTGGACAAGACTTGGCAAGATTCTACCAACTTCAATTTCGCCATAAAATAACAACTCAATTGAAATTGATGCGATCTTCTAAGGTAACAAATGATTTTCAACGCATCAAAAATCAAAGATACTACCACGTAGGTACATATCCAAGATACAATAATGATTGAAGGTTAAGTGATTCAAATATCTCCAGTTGACCACACAAGGCGTTCCTACAATCAGCAAGGAGCTAGTGGTTTGGATTACGAATCCTACCAAAGATCGAGTCTCACACTATGTCCTTCAAATTAACACACTACTTTGATTGAGCATGATTCAAATGAATTGAACAACCATGAAGATAACCAAGAAAGTTGCAACAAAACACCATAACTTCAATATTTCATTGATTTCAAAGTCATCATGTACAACAATTGCTTGAATTCCTTTCCTCAAACTCAATCTTGCTACAAAAGTAAAATTGCTTCTAACTCTAATCTCTCTAATACATCAAACTTTCTCTCTAATCTCTTCACTATCTCTATTACAAATGAAATGAAAATGAGGGTATAAATAGCATCCTCAATTACAATGAATGGTTCAGATTGAAAGCAGATCAACGGTCAAGATCATGACACCTAAACCCTAATTAGGGTTTGTTACAAATAGTTCCCCTTTTATTGCACAACATTAAATGCATAGCCAATTATAAATTTGGCACGAAAATCTAGGAGACATAGACCAATGACAATTAAGGTGCCATGTCATCTATAACAACCTCTCATCTAGAATCTTATTCCCTTTCCAATGCTCTTTTTTAGCATATGCAATGAATCTTGACACGATTCCCTCGATCTCAGCAATTGGAATCTCAGGAAGATTCTTCATTCTTTCTTCCAAGTGGATGACCTGATCAAATGCATCTAGAAGAGCTGCGTCCCATGTAAGTTCAAGTTCTTTAGTCTTTTGGATCAGGAGCATGGTAGCAAACATCTGGTCCTGTTGCTCATCTGTGATATTGACGTCCTTGCAAAAGATGACCTTGATCCTATCCTCCAATTCTTGCAAATCCACATCTGTCTCAATTTCGATCCTCCTGCCAAGAATGGTACGTAGTACCTCAAATACTCTGTCCTGGATCGGGTTGATCACCTCCTCAACATGACTGCACCTAGTACTGATGTCCTCAAAGAGAACTTCCTTCATCTGGAGTAAGGTTGACCACTGAAGTAAACTGTGAGGTCCTCCATCCATAATCTTTTCCTGTGCTAGGACCTTCTTCGATGTTTGTCTAATTACCTTCAAGACAGGAATGATAACGTTCTTGGTATGAGCAAAAGCGGCCACTGTTATCATCAAATTGTGGATAATCTCAAGAACCTGAATAGCCCTATGAATAGTCTTCATCATCCTTGTTGCAAATTCTACGGCAACTGTATAAGATTTATCCATCCAAGTACTCATACGCTGGACCATACTCCTGAATCTCTCTGCTTCACCAATAGATTGAAGGGGAAGTGCCTGTATGGGTGATCTTGCTGGATCCTGATGTCCTAAAGGCTGATTGAGATGGCTGAAATATGTTCTCCATGCACCGACCTCTCTCTCGAGCTTTCTACTCTTCTCCATTTCTTCTCTAAGCTTGTCCTTCAATGCCTCAAAGGAATCGGTGGCATCATCTAGTGTCTGCTCGGCTGTGGATGGACCTAGCTCAAATGTCTCTACATCATATTCCTCTGTTAAGATCTCACCTTCGTACTTGTCTACTGCCGGTGTAGCTATCTGCAATTTTCTGGATCCAGTCTCATCTCTAATCATCTTAGACATCTTGGTAGCCTTTCTCTTCTTTGTCACTTCCTGGGAATGTCCAACAAGGCTGTCTAAATCAATCACATTGTCTTCGTCCTCGATCACAATCACCTTCGTCAATCTTTCCTTCAACCAATCTGGGATAGCTGATCTTGTCTCTCTAACCTGTATCTCCTTATGCAATATTTCTTCTTCTCTGTGAGGAGATGTTACCTCGTCATTGTTCTTGTCTTCATGTAGCTCATAATCTTGGAGAGATCCACTTGGCGACCCTTGAGGTACCTGTCCCTCTTTATCATTCTGAACCATCGACTCCATAGACTCCTCCACTTCAAGTGTCCTTTTCTCTTGTCGAGAGGATGTACCGGATGAACGATCTCGGCTGGCCTCTTGTTTCTTCTTGGAAGATTCTGTCTTTCCAGGTCTCTCTTTCCTCTTCGAGCCTCTTGGATGGAGATCGCCTTCACTTGCACTTCGAAAGTTGCCTTCATTTGCATTTTTGGGATTAGGATTACCTTCGCTCACACTAGCTCCACCTTCGGCTGGTTTCTCTTCCAAAGTGAAAGTCATAGCTATGCCTTGCTCTCTCAACTTCTGATGCTGCACATCAACCCATCTGTGAGTACAAGACAAGATTGGAGCCATCAAAGCATCTAAATCCACGACCTCAGGCTCATTCCAATCTAACCTTACTGATTTGCTTTCTCGACCATAGGATGACTGGAGATGTCTGCCACTGTCCTGTGCTTGGTCGGCCACTCTGTAAATCTTGCATTTCCTGATGAAATCCAAAGGCAATCTAGAATGCATCTTTCTTTTCACTTCAAGATCGTCTAAGAGATTCATCATAAAATCTTCAATCTGAAACTCATGCTTAAACTTCCTACCGACTGTCTCCTCTATATATCCATGTGGATCAAAGCTTTCCCTCAAAGCAAAGAATGAAAAAGAATACAAAGCTAACTCCTTCTCTGCGTCATCCATGGCTAAAGCATTAGGACATACCTCAACTGAATTGCCCAATATGATAGGTACCGGAACTCCATTTCCATGTCTGCGTCTGAATGCCTTCGCATAAGCTGCCAACTGTCTTGTTACCTCAAGTAACACAATTCTGTCTGTCGGATATCTTGGCAACATGTATGGAGGTGAAGGACATCCATGAACTCTGATATAAGTAAACTTCGGAAATTGGATAAACCAAGCACCGTACCTCTTTACTAGTTCCTGTGCATCCTGAGATAATCTGTTGTGAATCCCGCCTTGCAACGTCCTTGTGATGTTCATAGTGAAGGTATCATTAACTAACCTGTAGTTGCTTCCTGGCGGATGATGCAAGTGAACATAGGAATCACAAACTCTGACCTCGCCGGGTCCTCTTCCAATCACTCCTCTGTGAGGTAGTCCTGCGTACTCGAAGCTCCTGATCAAGGCATAGATGACGTATGAACTCATGTGGAAGGACTTGGTAGCTTTGAGTCTCCTCAACTGTACGTCCAAGCAATGGCTAATCATTCTAGCCCAATGAATTGTTCCTTTACCTTGAACTATCACCTGGATGAAGTAGAACATCCACTTTTCAAAGTAAAAAGCCTGAGGGGCTCCTGTGACTTGGTTGAGCATTGTAATCAAATCTTTGTACTCCTCCTGGAAATCAATCCTGTGTGGTGTGTTCGGTACCTTACTCAGGCGAGGACGACTCTTGAGTAACCAGTTCTTGTTAATGATGCTTAGACACGCATCTGGATCATCTTCGTACATTGACCTGGCTCCTTCTATGCTCTTGTAGACCATATCTCTGTGCTCTGGAAGATGGAAAGCCTCACTTATAGCTTCCTCTGAAAGATACGCCAAAGTGTTTCCTTCCTTGGACACGATCGTTCTGGATTGAGGATCATAATGACGAGCACACTCGATCATCAACTCATGACACTGTACTGCTGGAGGGAAGCCGGCCGCCTTAATGATGCCACTTTCAATTATCCTCCAGGCGACAGGTGATGGCTTGCCAATGTAAGGGACATCTCGAAACTTCTTTGTGCTGAAGTTGCCCAACTTAGTATCTCCAATGTTGCTCCACTTCGACACGATCTTGGTCTCCACTTCTTCGGTCTTTTGATCTTCCTTCATGAGAGCTGGACGACTGGTGGATGCTCTCGCCTTAGGGGTCGCCATACCTACACAACATTTCACAATAAGTAACTGGATATTGCAATATATATCATAAATTAGAGAGTAAATTTTAGGAAACATCATGATAAGTCTTTGAGTTATCATTTCCTAAATAATGATCAAGCTATTGAAATTCAAAATTTCAAAATTCAAAATTTGAAGCAATGACGATCAACAATTCAAAATTAAAACGATAAAACCATATCGCCATACCTCCCTTGAGAGCTAACTCTAGAATGCAAAACAAATGGATTCGCCTAGGAAAAAATTAACGTTAGATAGTCTTTTCCACGTGATCTTCAAGCAAACGTCCCTCTTATCAACTTCGCCACCCTTGGAGTCTTTGACGTGATCTTCAATGTCCTTGGCAAGTTCGCTCAAATGGAAACTAAGGTTCGCACGTACTCTCCTTTTGATAATGCTTCGCACCACTATGCTAAATTCTCACTCTCTAAACACAATTCGCACTTCTCCTTTGAATGGAATTTCGCACCTTGTAATTGTCTTCTCCAAATCGCATGCAAAGGGATGATTGAATGATGATGTGAAAATGAAATCTTTCACCTCCCTTTTATAAGCGCTCACCTCTCACAATTACCTTAGGCCGACTTGATAAAAATGAGGTAATTAAAACAATTTTTAAATAAATAAAAAGGCCGACCTTTCAATCCAAGCGCTTCATTTGATTTTTAATTAATTAATTAATTGCCATCGTTTTTTAATTAACAAATTCGATTTTTTACAAGGCCAAAATAATTAATTAATATTTTGCGCTATATTTTAAATGCTATTTTAATTGAATTTTCAAACTTTATCGATTTTAGCATTTAAATAAATTCAACAAATGCTTGTTAGCGCCAAAATTTGAAGAAGTGGGAAGATTCAAACCTCACGCTCTGGTCCCTGACTGAGGGACAGGAGCGAAATCTCAATTTAGCCTGGATTCTTGCACTTTTGATGTTCAACATCTCCACCTTTACGTTGAAATTGGCATTTTTGTAAGGGATTTCGAACTTGAGTGACTTGACCTTGCAAATGAGTGCCTCTTGAGGTGATATCGCTCTGGTCCCTTGGAGAGGGACAGGAGCGAACTTTGAATCCTAGCTCAAATTTGTCACCTTTTAACGTTCACTTCTTTTGTATCGCCTTCCAAATGATGTTTTAAACCTTTTGCAACTTTGCTTTGACATGATCTTCGAAGGATAACAAGTATTTTAGCAAATATCGCCCTGGTCCCTTGGTGAGGGACAGGAGCGATCCTGGTGTTTCTCTCCTTGATCTCGCTTCTTTAATCACCAATCCTCTTTATAAGGCGAAAATAACATCACTTCTTCATTCTACGCTTGTTTCGCTTAACTTCTACAAGGCATATAGATGTTTAGAAAATTATCGCCCTGGTCCCTTGGTGAGGGACAAGAGCGATCTTAGTGCTCTAGCCAACATTCTTCGTACTTAACCTTTAACTTCTCGTTCATTGCCTTCCAAACGACGATCTTGATCTTGTGCAACCTTGCTTTGACATGCTTTTGAAGGAAAATGAAGGATTTAATGAAAATCGCTCTGGTCCTTGCCTGAAGGACAGGAGCGATATAGCTTCCTTGGCTTCATTGATAGTCGTTTGACATTTGGAACCTTTGTATATCACCTCTTAAGATGCCTTAGACCCTTTACCACCTCGTATGATCTTGACTTAACGTGGTTTTGGAAGGATTTGGCCAATATGATGAATATCGCTCTGGTCCCTGCCTGAGGGACAGGAGCGATTTTGAATGTCTTGTGCTCATGCTTGCTTTCATCAATTTGCCACTGCTTTCATTGCGTAAA
The DNA here is from genome assembly GCF_030272615.1 of Cryptomeria japonica. Taxonomy (NCBI): domain Eukaryota; kingdom Viridiplantae; phylum Streptophyta; class Pinopsida; order Cupressales; family Cupressaceae; genus Cryptomeria; species Cryptomeria japonica. The sequence goes on from NC_081407.1 coordinate 619,866,260, forward strand.
ATGAAGTCCTTTTGATCCCCTTGGACACTTAAAATGTGATCAACTTTCAAAATCTAGGCTCCCATGAAAATTTCGCTCTGGTCCCTGCTTGAGGGACAGGAGCGAACTAGGGTATTTAGTGCAAAATCTTCATCATACTAACTTGCAATTATCTTCAAAGTGCAAAACAATATCCTTTACTCTCTTTCAATCATTCAAAATGTGAATAGCAACCCAAATTTAGCCTCATTTGAATACTTTCGCTCTGGTCCCTGCCTGAGGGACAGGAGCGAACTGGGTGTCTTGGTGTAATTCCTTCAACATTGGCGACCTTGGATACTTCGTTCTTCATTGAGATGCCTTAAAACGTCCTCACCACCTTGTACTTCGTCTTGGAGTGTCTTGAACTTGGTGGAAAGGCAATATAACCATCATATCGCCCTGGTCCCTGACTGAGGGACAGGAGCGATCTTGCTCTTGTAGGCTTCATCTCACTTTGCTAACTTCAAAAATTATCTTCAATGGTCTTGTAGTGCTCTGTTTCACTCATCCATGCCTTGGAATTTGCTCTCACTTGGCAAGAAATTTGTCTAAGGTAAAATCGCTCTGGTCCCTGATTGAGGGACAGGAGCGAACTTAGGCATTTGGGTCCCTTGTAGATGTTTGGTAATCTTCAATTTGTCTTCAACGAGTTCAATTTACCTCCTTTCTTGCCTTCAAACATAAAACTTGCTTGATCTTTGCCTGAGACATGTCTTATGAAGAATTTCGCTCTGGTCCCTGGGAGAGGGACGGGAGCTACAATGGATTTCGCCCTGGTCCCTGACTGAGGGATAGGAGCGATTTTTGCAATTTGGTCCACTTTCTTCATGTTTGTGCCTTCAAATTATATTCAACTGGTAAAATGCATCTCCTTGGACCTTTTCAAATCGTCAAGTTGTTAAAATCCTGCAAGGACAAAGCAATATTTGATTTTGAGCTCCGGTCCTTCACTGAGGGACAGTAGCGATTTTGACTCCTGAGGCATTTCTGTGTTCGTGAAATTCTTCAATTTATATTCAACGGAAAGATCACGCCTTTCTTTACCGTTTCCATTCGAAAAATCATCTTGATCCTGCAGAGATAGTAAGATTTTTGAAAACGAGCTCCGGTCCTTCATTGAGGGACAGGAGCAATTTTGCTCCTACAGGCCAAAATATCATGATTTCACAAGTTTAATCACTTCTCAAGGCAAAAACAAATCATTCCTCATGCTCGGGATCAAATATCAAAAAACTCAAAATTTAGGTCAAAATTACTCAATTGAATAAAATTCACATTTTCATCATCAACACTTAGACAAATTAAGACTCTGCACCCAAAATTCCAATTGAAAAAAGACCATTCTGGCGAATTCATTCCATTCAAAATTGCATCCTACAAAAGGAAGCTTAAAAAAGCTCTCAAAACTGACTGGACTCTGGCCTGAAAAGACAGTAACGGAAACCCTAAGGCTTGACCCTAATCCAGACAACTGACGAACTACCAAAACCCTAAAAAGCAAAGTGAAAGGCGAGCAAAAACGAGCAAAAAGAGGGGGTCCCCATTTTAAATGGGGCGATGTGTGAAATGGTCACAACATCTGGCGACACCACTGAGAAATGTTGAAAAACATTTGGGAATCAATCTTTCTAGAAGAAGACTCAGAAAACCTCCCTCAACAAAACCAGGAGTTAAGAAACACTTACAAGAAGAGACCATCATATTGAGACAAAGTATCAAGTCCACAGTTACCCATGTGTGTGCAAATGCGTTAATTCCCCTCAACAAGACAATCATGATCTTCAGGTTCCCCTGTGATAAGCTACGTAGTTTGTCTAGACCCCAAAAGCATCCTGGATAGAGCCTCGCTGCCAGTCGGACGTCCATAGTCCCAACGAGGTTATCGCCGCAAGCTCACGAACATTGCTCCATTGCCAGCCAGGCGTTTATAGCCCCGATGGAGTTACTCGTAAATTCCCTTTAGCCAATTTGATATTTCCTTTTAGCTCATCTTCTTTCTTTTTCTCTTTCATTTTTTTTTTTTTTTCTCATCTTTTCCTTTTTGATACTACTTTTCAGTTCCGTCAATTCTTTGGCTTGTGAGTAGTAAAACTCACTAGGGTTTGAGGATTGCGGTGGCGCTGAAGTCAGACTTTGGATTTTTCACTGATCACAGCTTCGCCTGGAAACCATAATGACTCGGAGATTATAAGTGTGTAAAAATATAATAACTGGAGGACAAAAATACGTGAGTTCAATAAGCTAATCTTGCTTCAATGTAAATACGTCCTGACTCAAAGCTTTATTAAAAGAAACTCCCTTTACAATTCCAAAAGACCTCATGATTTTCCAAATGCAACCAACAACCTAGCGGGAAGTCAGAGCGTTACATAACAAAATCACCCAATTAAAAATGGATACCCCTCAGGACAAAACAACTAACCTAAAACAAAACACCCAAACAAAGAAAACGAAAACAAAACAAAAAGGCAAACCAAAGCGAAACGAAAAACAAACAAACGGAAAACAACGAAAGCAAACTAAACTAGCTATGTACAAGGGAAGGCCTTGGGCATCTTAGGACTGGAAATAATGTTTGAGATACCTCCCATTGACAGGCAACGAGATGTCTTCTCCAGTTAAAGTTTGCAACCTAAATGCATTTTCTCCCAATATCTCTGAAATTTGATAAGGACCTTTCCAAAGCTTATCAAACTTATCATGTTCTCCTCTTTTTTCATGTGCTTTGTCCCAATACAGGACAAGATCTGAGATCCGGAATGCTTTGACTCTAGCTTGTCGATCGAACCATCTTTTCACCACTCCTTGGTGTTTTGCAAAATTCTCCAACGCTTGATCTCTCTTTTCTTCCAGGGTCATTAACTGCGTCAGTCGGGCTTGTACTGCATCAGTGTCTTCCATGTACTCCTGAATAAATCTCAAAGTCGGGATCCTGAGTTGCATGGGGAAGATTGGGTCTTGGCCATAAACCAGAAAATAAGGTGAAATGCCTAATGCGTTCTTGGTCCTGATTCTGTCTGCCCATAAGGCGAATCTCAATTGGGTATGCCATTCTCTCGGACTTCTTTCTAGCAATTTCTTGATAACGCTGAGCAAGTTCTTGTTGGTAGACTCAGCTAACCCATTACCCTGAGGATAATAATTTGATGAGAACTTAAGGGTTATTCCATATTCAAAAGCCCAATTCGAGAATCTCAATGATGTGAATGCCGATCCATTGTCGCAAACCAACGCAGAAGGACATCCAAACCTTGTGATTATGTTTTCCTCCAGAAATTTGATTACAACTTCAGTAGTGCAAACTTTGAGTGCTTGTGCCTCCGACCATCTGGTACAATAATCTGTAGCTGTGATGATGTACTTGTGTTGTGCTGAGGATGCGGGGTTAATAACACCAATAAAATCCATTCCCCATTTGGCAAATGGTCTAGCTTCAATCACTGGATTCAGTGGCATGGCAGGATTCCTTCCTCTAAAAGCTGCGACTTGACATGTATGACAAGTCTTGATGTGATTAAAAGTATCTTTGAAAAGCGTAGGCCAGTAATATCCTGCCCTTAAGATCTGGTGAGCTGTAGCGAGGTTGGCTCCATGTCCGGTTCCAAACTTGGAATGGAAATGTTCAATTATCTGTTTCGCTTCATCTTTGCCAACACACCTCAGGTATACTCCTTCATGATTTCTGCGATATAAAACAGATCCTTGAAGCATGTAGTGTTGACACTTCATTCTTAATGCTCTCTTCTGTGTGGGTGTCATGCGAGCAGGACATCTGTGATTAAGCAAGTATGTCACAATATCTTTGTACCATTCATCAGGGGTGACATCCTCCAATTCATAAACTTGCTGGACTAATCCTGGTCCGTCAATTGCCAATGTCTACGCCAAAGCTTGTCCTCGAACAAGTTTCATGGGCTGGATTTCAATATCAAATTCTTGGATAATGGCGACCCACTTTCCTCTTCTTTCTCCTAGTTCATTCTGCATGAGAAGAGTCTTGACTGCTGCATCTGGTACTATTGCATAAATTTTGGCCCTTAGTAGGTAATGTCTAAATTTCTTAACAGCCTTTACCAGTGCGTATGCTTGTTTCTCAATGTTGGGATATCTGAGTTCTGCATCTTTCAGTGGGGTGCTCATGAATGCAATCGGATTCTCATCCCTTTCTTCACTTCTCTGGGTCAGAATAGCGGCACAAGTGTAATCGGAAGCGAAGGAATATAGATAGAAAGGCTTGAGGTAATCTGGACTGATCAAAACTGGTGCTTCTGTGATGGCCATCTTTATTTCCTCAAACGCCCTTCTGGCTTGTGGAGTCCATTCAATCTTTGCGTCCTTCTTTAACATTTCATTCAAAGGTCTGACAATCTCGGCAAATCCGGTAATGAACTTTCGGACAAAGTTGATCTTGCCGAAAAATGACTTGAGTTCTTTCTTGCTTGCTGGCAAATTGATAGTGGATATAGCTTTTACCCTTTCAGGATCGATGGATATTCCTTTTTCTGAAATGACATGTCCTAAAAGCTTTCCTTCTGTTACTCCAAATATGCATTTCTTCGGATTGAGGGAGACACCGTATCTTCTGCACCTTTGGAAGACTCTTCTTAAGTCATCCACATGATCTTCTCTCTGCCTGGAGAAAACTGTGATGTCATCCATATATATAATAATGCATTTTCCAATTAAGTCCCTGAAAGTGATGTCCATGGCTCTCTGAAATGTGGCCCCGGCATTGATAAGTCCAAAAGGCATTCTCTTGTATGCAAATGTTCCCCATTTGGTGGTGAAAGCGGTCTTTAGTCGATCTTCAGGTTCGACTAGAACTTGATTGTATCCTGAATATCCATCTAGAAAGGACATCATCTGCGATCCATTGACAATCTGCAACACTTCATCTAATGATGGTAGTGGATAATTATCTTTCTCTGATGCTCGGTTGAGATTTCTGAAGTCAACACACAATCTGATTTCTCCATTTTTCTTTCTGACAGGTACCAGGTTGGCGACCCACGTCGAGTGTCTTACTGGAAAGATGATCTTTGCTGAGAGCAGTTTCTTAACTTCTTGGTATATCAAGGGTTCCAATAAAGGATTAACCGGTCTTTGTCTCTGCCTGAATGGCTTGCTTCCTGGCCTCAACGGGATTGTGTGAGTAATAATCGCAGTGTCATAGGTCTTGAGATCTTCATAACTCCATGCGATGACATCTGGGAAGTCTCTCATGTTTTTCAGGATTCCATCTCTTTTGGTTGCTGTGCAGGACTTTCCAATAAATACATTCTTAGCTTGTATATCATTACCTAAATTGATTGTGTCACACATGTTTCCTTCCATGCCGTGGTTCTTCTTTTCTTTCAATTTGTCAGGATCAAAAATTCTCTCCAATTCTACCATTCCTCTTGGAATAGTGTTTGTCTTTAAATTCAGGACACCTTCGGCATCAAATTCGGCTTCTCCCACTTCTTCTTCATCAATGATCTGGGCTAGGAAGACATCTGTGTTGGTTAAGAAATCCAGGATGTGCTTGTCGTCCTCGAAAACTTGAAAATTGGTGATGTTGTCTGGGATCGAAGGAACTGATATTAACTCGATTGTGAACTTCTTCAATCCTTCCATTGCTAATGGTATCAAAGAACTAGCGGCCTGTGCGAGGGAATTAGCCACTTGATTCTGATGCCTGTATATAGAATTGATATTGAAGGCTTCAAAACTCTCAATGAGATCCCAGACTCGATTTCTGTATCTGGTCAATCTTTTATCATGGCACACATACTGCTTCCTGATCTGCCTTATGGTAATTTCTGAATCTCCATATACCTGTAGTATTTTCGCCCCTTTTTTGATGGCTAATAATAGTCCATGAATCAAGGATTCATATTCGGCTACGTTGTTGGTGCAAGGAAATTGTAATCTGTGAGCGGCGAGGTAGGTTTCTCCCGTTGGGCTAATTAATTCGAAGCCAACTCCAGATCCTTGTTTGGATTTGGACCCATCGAACCTTAATGTCCATATTGCATCTTCTTGGTTTTCTATCTCTGGACTTTCCTGACTTTCAGTTGATGTATCGGACAAAGTTTCATCTTCCATAGAACTCTCGGTCTCTGAATCTTGAATTTCTTCCACAATTAGTGCTTGCGAGGCTCTTTTGTATACTTGTTCTAATGCAGTCTGGCATAAAGCACAAGATAGTTCAGAGTGAACAGCATTGTGAATTCTACACCAATTTGGAAGAAGCAAATCTCGGACGGACGTTAAGTTGCCAAGTTGCACACTTTGCTGTATGTTTCTATGTACGAACCTCCTGAAATTTTCAAACATTCCTTCATCCTCTTGGTCGGATCCTTGATCACTTTCAATGACCATCTCTGTCGATTCTATCACTTCTTGCTGGCTATCTTCATCTTCTACGTTTTGTATCATCAAGACTTCTTCCACCTTAGGCTTGTATGTCCCTAGGTCGGACTCTAAAAACAGGACTTCATTGTCTTCCCCATATTCAGTTATCATCAACCTCAACCTTGGAGTGCTGTCGATCTTGATTTGATTCGGAACTCCTCTCCATGGTAACCACATGTGTGCGAAATCAGTTGATACATATCCATTCAATTTTCGTGACCAATCTCGACTTAGGAGCATCCCATATGAATCTGGAATATCCACCACTGAAATATCTATGAAGTTCTGGACTCTTGGGTCCGCGGCCAATTGCATATGAATGTTGTTCAATTCGCCCATGACTGGAACTTCTGTCTTGTCCAGCTGAGTGACCTTTCTCTTAGTAGGAGCGGGAGTTATACCTAGTCTTTGACAGACAGCCAGGGGCATCACATTACTGGAAGCTCCTGAATCATAAAGGCAATTGTGTAGTAATTTTCCAAATATTCTAACTGATAGCAGGAACGGTGCCGGTTCGTCTTTTCCTTGAGAAGGGGCTGAAGAATCCCTATTGTGTTCTTGATGTTTCACTTGATTGACTTTTGGATAATCATCCTTTGCTAGACTCTCCTCTTTTGAGTGATCTGCTTTGTTTGGAGATTTTACTTTCTTGACCACATCTTTCTTAATCGCTACTTCCTTTTCTGGAAGAGTCTGGCTAGTGGCGAGGCTTTCTTTGACGGTAGGCTGAGTTTTCTTAGTCTCGCCCCTTTTGAGTAATACTTTTCCTTCCAACATGTCTTCCTTTTTGGCTGGGAAGGTTATGGTCTGGACCATGCATTCATTTCGTTCAGATTGTCCTTGGTCAGTGGCTTCCTCTTGGGTCACGTTGATAGTGGCTTGAACATTTGACCTAGCTGTACTAGACTCACTTAGGCTATTGATCACTGCTTCTTTGATTTCTGACACTTTGAGCAACTCGTAGAGTGGTAGGCTCACTTTGACTTTCTTAAGTTCATCCAACACCAACGCGGCCAATCTTTTCATTTCATTGCCCATGGGGGGTGCAATATTCCTCTGTCTGTATTCTTGTGTGTTCTGTGGGTACTCCGGATTATTGCTAGCTTGGGGATCCGGTGGAGTAGAGAAATTATTTGGGGGGATCGATGTAGTTAGGGGTTCTTGATTTCTTTGATTTCTGTGATAAACTCTTTGGTTCACACCTCCCGAAGATTGGTGAAATACCTCCTTTATCCCTTCTACTAAGACACTGTTGTTCAATGGTGGAAAATAATATTCTGAATCTTCAATGGGTCCATTTGCAGATGCAGGTGGGAACTGGGATCCTGGTGGTATCATTGGTCCATTTGCAGATTCTGGTGGAAATCTCCCATTTTGTGTTTGACTAATTTCTTCTTGTGAATACTTGCAGGTTTCAACAATCATGGCTTGACCGTACTGCGTGGTTGGGACCATTTCGTATCCTGTCGTGGGCGGATATTCAGGTGGATCAGTGCTGCGCATCTCTTGTTGGAAAATATCGGCCGCGATCTTGAACTCAGGACACTGCAACTCGGAATGTTGGTTTGTATTGTGGAGTCTGCACCAACTGGACAAGGCTGCTTCTGCTAAAAATACTTTACTTGTAGAAGGATTTTCTTGATTCTGCGAATTTGGAGGATTATCTAGAGGCGTCACCACATTTCCATTGTTGGGAGCCGTATTCCATTGTCTCCTCTGGAGGCCTTGGTTGTTATTTCCTTGATAGTTATTTCTGAACCCTTGATTGTTGTTTCCTTGGAAATTTTGGTTGTTTGTATGTTGACCATGGTTGATCCTTTGCATGCTTTGGAGCTGGTTATTCTGGTTCCTCAGGTGGGTCACCTCGGTTGATAGTTTCTTGACTTGTTCAATCAACTCTTTCATTTCGTCCTTTTCTTCTTGTGTCCTTGACGAACTTGTAGCATTTTGCAGGTACACAGGTTGTGCGGGTGGAGCTTGAGAAATTGGAGCCCCCGGGTGAAGGACCAACTGATTTGCCGGTTGTATGCTCGGATATGTTGCTTGCGGAATTGGATTCATGACTGGGGTTTGGTTGGCCAATGCCGTACCAACTGCCTGCATCTGGTTCGGTGCTGCGACAGGTCCCATGTGTAGTAGTGGCCCAGTGATATTCTGTCCCATGTGCTTACTAACTTCAATAGCCTTTGCGTACGTTGCATTTAGATCATTCGGGGTTGGATGCGTCATTACAAACATAGCAGTGAGATGATCTAAAGCTCCATAGTAAATTTCTCTTGGATCTGCAATGAGATAAGGAGGACGTAGCATTGTGTATGCGCGGTGAAACCTGTTGTTGAAAGAAGTGATGGGTTCATGTTCTCTCCTTCAGACCTCAACAAATTGTCTATACAACTCAGCTGGTGTAGTTGGGTACCAAATTTGGCAATGAATGCATCTTTCATCGCGTCCCAAGTCCTGATGGACCCTGTAGGCAAGTGAATAAACCAAAAGTATGCCTCTTCTCCCAATGAGTAGGGAAAAAGCCTGCATGCCACATCTCCATATTCAATTTGTCTGTTACGAAGAAGATCTTCGAACATCTTGATATGATCTTCTGCTGTGCGATGGAAATCACTGACATTAAACTTGGAACAAAAATGCTCTGGATTCTTCGGCATATCATGATAAACTGCAAATTCCAATGGTGATGGATTGTTGATTAGCCAAGTTGCTCCATTAAGTACATGAGGAGGAGGAGGAGGAGGCGGAGCACGTAGAGCCATCGTACTCTTTGAAGCTTGAGAGTTTGAAATTGAACTTGATTAACTAGCTTGGCCTTTTGTTTGAGAAATTGCCTGGATACTGGATTGGATCGCTGCTTGTACTTGTTCTTGAAGAACTTGTGATGACTCAGGAGATTCTTCCAATCTTAGTTCGAATTATTTGGGAGTGTCCTCTCTTTTGACTCGCTTCGCTTTTGAAGTAAACTGAAGTTCGCCTAGATTCTTGATGCCTGGTGTCGACCTCAATAACCTTTGATGTTTCTCGGGCGAGAAAGAACCAATGCGATCCAGCGTGAAGTCTTGCGAAGATTTATTGTGGATTCCTTTGATTGCGAAGTTCTCTAGCTATGACCCTTTGATGTTCTTCGGCTCTATCTTCTTCTTGTTCCAAGATGATTCTTACTCTGTTATACTCAACTTGACTTCTCCTTGCGTTCCACGCTACTTGATTCAATCCTGAAACGATATCTTCTTGAGTATTGCCTATCTGCAAATTTGGTTGCACTACTTGATTCAATCCTTCATGTGGCAACACCATCGTACTTCATGATCATGTTTGCAATGTATTCCTCTTCAAAATTTTAGGATTTTCGGAGACTCAGACCTCCCTCTAGCGCCAATTCTGTTGACGTGTCTCCTCTGGAAGCCAATTGTGGTGTCGCCAGATGTTGTGACCATTTCACACATCGCCCCATTTAAAATGGGGACCCCCTCTTTTTGCTCGTTTTTGCTCGCCTTTCGCTTTGCTTTTTAGGGTTTTGGTAGTTCGTCAGTTGTCTGGATTAGGGTCAAGCCTTAGGGTTTCCGTTACTGTCTTTTCAGGCCAGAGTCCAGTCAGTTTTGAGAGCTGTTTGAGCTTCCTTTTGTAGGATGCAATTTTGAATGAAATGAATTCGCCAGAATGGTCTATTTTCAATTGGAATTTTGAGTGCAAAGTCTTAATTTGTCTAAGTTTAGATGATGAAAATGCGAATTTTATTCAATTGAGTAATTTTGACCTAAATTTTGAGTTTTTTGATATTTGATCCCGGGCATGAGGAATGATTTGTTTTTGCCTTGAGAAGTGATTAAACTTGTGAAATCATGATATTTTGGCCTGTAGGAGCAAAATCGCTCCTGTCCCTCAGTGAAGGACCGGAGCTCAAAATCAAATATTGCTTTGTCCTTGCAGGATTTTAACAACTTGACGATTTGAAAAGGTCCAAGGAGATGCATTTTACCAGTTGAATATAATTTGAAGGCACAAACATGAAGAAAGTGGACCAAATTGCAAAAATCGCTCTTGTCCCTCAATCAGGGACCAGGGCGAAATCCATTGTAGCTCCCGTCCCTCTCCCAGGGACCAGAGCGAAATTCTTCATAAGACATGTCTCAGGCAAAGATCAAGCAAGTTTTATGTTTGAAGGCAAGAAAGGAGGTAAATTGAACTCGTTGAAGACAAATTGAAGATTACCAAACATCTACAAGGGACCCAAATGCCTAAGTTCGCTCCTGTCCCTCAGTCAGGGACCAGAGTGATTTTACCTTAGACAAATTTCTTGCCAAGTGAGAGCAAATTCCAAGGCATGGATGAGTGAAACGGAGCACTACAAGACCATTGAAGATAATTTTTGAAGTTAGCAAAGTGAGATGAAGCCTACAAGAGCAAGATCGCTCTTGTCCCTCAGTCAGGGACCAGGGCGATATGATGGTTATATTGCCTTTCCTCCAAGTTCAAGACACTCCAAGACGAATTACAAGGTGGTGAGGACGTTTTAAGGCATCTCAATGAAGAACGAAGTATCCAAGGTCGCCAATGTTGAAGGAATTACACCAAGACACCCAGTTCGCTCTTGTCCCTCAGGCAGGGACCAGAGCGAAAGTATTCAAATGAGGCTAAATTTGGGTTGCTATTCACATTTTGAATGATTGAAAGAGAGTAAAGGATATTGTTTTGCACTTTGAAGATAATTGCAAGTTAGTATGATGAAGATTTTGCACTAAATACCCTAGTTCGCTCCTGTCCCTCAGGCAGGGACCAGAGCGAAATTTTCATGGGAGCCTAGATTTTGAAAGTTGATCACATTTTAAGTGTCCAAGGGGATCAAAAGGACTTCATTTTACGCAATGAAAGCAGTGGCAAATTGATGAAAGCAAGCATGAGCACAAGACATTCAAAATCGCTCCTGTCCCTCAGGCAGGGACCAGAGCGATATTCATCATATTGGCCAAATCCTTCCAAAATCACGTTAAGTCAAGATCATACGAGGTGGTAAAGGGTCTAAGGCATCTTAAGAAGGTGATATACAAAGGTTCCAAATGTCAAACGACTATCAATGAAGCCAAGGAAGCTATATCGCTCCTGTCCTTCAGGCAAGGACCAGAGCGATTTTCATTAAATCCTTCATTTTCCTTCAAAAGCATGTCAAAGCAAGGTTGCACAAGATCAAGATCGTCGTTTGGAAGGCAATGAACGAGAAGTTAAAGGTTAAGTACGAAGAATGTTGGCTAGAGCACTAAGATCGCTCTTGTCCCTCACCAAGGGACCAGGGCGATAATTTTCTAAACATCTATATGCCTTGTAGAAGTTAAGCGAAACAAGCGTAGAATGAAGAAGTGATGTTATTTTCGCCTTATAAAGAGGATTGGTGATTAAAGAAGCGAGATCAAGGAGAGAAACAACAGGATCGCTCCTTTCCCTCACCAAGGGACCAGGGTGATATTTGCTAAAATACTTGTTATCCTTCGAAGATCATGTCAAAGCAAAGTTGCAAAAGGTTTAAAACATCATTTGGGAGGCGATACAAAAGAAGTGAACGTTAAAAGGTGACAAATTTGAGCTAGGATTCAAAGTTCGCTCCTGTCCCTCTCCAAGGGACCAGAGCGATATCACCTCAAGAGGCACTCATTTGCAAGGTCAAGTCACTCAAGTTCGAAATCCCTTACAAAAATGCCAATTTCAACGTAAAGGTAGAGATGTTGAACGTCAAAAGTGCAAGAATCTAGGCTAAATTGAGATTTCGCTCCTGTCCCTCAGTCAAGGACCAGAGCGTGAGGTTTGAATCTTCCCACTTCTTCAAATTTTGGCGCTAACAAGCATTTGTTGAATTTATTTAAATGGTAAAATCGATAAAGTTTGAAAATTCAATTAAAATAGCATTTAAAATATAGCGCAAAATATTAATTAATTATTTTGGCCTTGTAAAAAATCGAATTTGTTAATTAAAAAACGATGGCAATTAATTAATTAATTAAAAATCAAATGAAGCGCTTGGATTGAAAGGTCGGCCTTTTTATTTATTTAAAAATTGTTTTAATTACCTCATTTTTATCAAGTCGGCCTAAGGTAATTGTGAGAGGTGAGCGCTTATAAAAGGGAGGTGAAAGATTTCATTTTCACATCATCATTCAATCATCCCTTTGCATGCGATTTGGAGAAGACAATTACAAGGTGCGAAATTCCATTCAAAGGAGAAGTGCGAATTGTGTTTAGAGAGTGAGAATTTAGCATAGTGGTGCGAAGCATTATCAAAAGGAGAGTACGTGCGAACCTTAGTTTCCATTTGAGCGAACTTGCCAAGGACATTGAAGATCACGTCAAAGACTCCAAGGGTGGCGAAGTTGATAAGAGGGACGTTTGCTTGAAGATCACGTGGAAAAGACTATCTAACGTTAATTTTTTCCTAGGCGAATCCATTTGTTTTGCATTCTAGAGTTAGCTCTCAAGGGAGGTATGGCGATATGGTTTTATCGTTTTAATTTTGAATTGTTGATCATCATTGCTTCAAATTTTGAATTTTGAAATTTTGAATTTCAATAGCTTGATCGTTATTTAGGAAATGATAACTCAAAGACTTATCATGATGTTTCCTAAAATTTACTCTCTAATTTATGATATATATTGCAATATCCAGTTACTTATTGTGAAATGTTGTGTAGGTATGGCGACCCCTAAGGCGGGAGCATCCACCAGTCGTCCAGCTCTCATGAAGGAAGATCAAAAGACCGAAGAAGTGGAGACCAAGATCGTGTCGAAGTGGAGCAACATTGGAGATACTAAGTTGGGCAACTTCAGCACAAAGAAGTTTCGAGATGTCCCTTACATTGGCAAGCCATCACCTGTCGCCTGGAGGATAATTGAAAGTGGCATCATTAAGGCGGCCGGCTTCCCTCTAGCAGTACAGTGTCATGAGTTGATGATCGAGTGTGCTCGTCATTATGATCCTCAATCCAGAACGATCGTGTCCAAGGAAGGAAACACTTTGGCGTATCTTTCAGAGGAAGCTATAAGTGAGGCTTTCCATCTTCCAGAGCACAGAGATATGGTCTACAAGAGCATAGAAGGAGCCAGGTCAATGTACGAAGATGATCCAGATGCGTGTCTAAGCATCATTAACAAGAACTGGTTACTCAAGAGTCGTCCTCGCCTGAGTAAGGTACCGAACACACCACACAGGATTGATTTCCAGGAGGAGTACAAAGATTTGATTACAATGCTCAACCGAGTCACAGGAGCCCCTCAGGCTTTTTACTTTGAAAAGTGGATGTTCTACTTCATCCAGGTGATAGTTCAGGGTAATGGAACAATTCATTGGGCTAGAATGATTAGCCATTGCTTGGACGTACAGTTGAGGAGACTCAAAGCTACCAAGTCCTTCCACATGAGTTCATACGTCATCTATGCCTTGATCAGGAGCTTCGAGTACGCAGGACTACCTCACAGAGGAGTGATTGGAAGAGGACCCGGTGAGGTCAGAGTTTGTGATTCCTATGTTCACTTGCATCATCCGCTAGGAAGCAACTACAGGTTAGTTAATGATACCTTCACTATGAACATCACAAGGACGTTGCAAGGCGGGATTCACAATAGATTATCTCAGGTTGCACAGGAACTAGTAAAGAGGTACGGTGCTTGGTTTATCCAATTTCCGAAGTTTACTTATATCAGAGTTCATGGATGTCCTTCACCTCCATACATGTTGCCAAGATATCCGACAGACAGAATTGTGTTACTTGAGGTAACAAGACAGTTGGCAGCTTATGCGAAGGCATTCAGACGCAGACATGGAAATGGAGTTCCGGTACCTATCATATTGGGCAATTCAGTTGAGGTATGTCCTAATGCTTTAGCCATGGATGACGCAGAGAAGGATTTAGCTTTGTATTCTTTTTCATTCTTTGCTTTGAGGTAAAGCTTTGATCCACATGGATATATAGAGGAGACAGTCGGTAGGAAGTTTAAGCATGAGTTTCAGATTGAAGATTTTATGATGAATCTCTTAGACGATCTTGAAGTGAAAAGAAAGATGCATTCTAGATTGCCTTTGGATTTCATCAGGAAATGCAAGATTTACAGAGTGGCCGACCAAGCACAGGACAGTGGCAGACATCTCCAGTCATCCTATGGTCGAGAAAGCAAATCAGTAAGGTTAGATTGGAATGAGCCCGAGGTCGTGGATTTAGATGCTTTGATGGCTCCAATCTTGTCTTGTACTCGCAGATGGGTTGATGTGCAGCATCAGAAGTTGAGAGAGCAAGGCATAGCTATGACTTTCACTTTGGAAGAGAAACCAGCCGAAGGTGGAGCTAGTGTGAGCGAAGGTAATCCTAATCCCAAAAATGCAAATGAAGGCAACTTTCGAAATGCAAGTGAAGGCGATCTCCATCCAAGAGGCTCGAAGAGGAAAGAGAGACCTGGAAAGACAGAATCTTCCAAGAAGAAACAAGAGGCCAGCCGAGATCGTTCATCCGGTACATCCTCTCGACAAGAGAAAAGGACACTTGAAGTGGAGGAGTCTATGGAGTCGATGGTTCAGAATGATAAAGAGGGAAAGGTACCTCAAGGGTCGCCAAGTGGATCTCTCCAAGATTATGAGCTACATGAAGACAAGAACAATGACGAGGTAACATCTCCTCACAGAGAAGAAGAAATATTGCATAAGGAGATACAGGTTAGAGAGACAAGATCAACTATCCCAGATTGGTTGAAGGAAAGATTGACGAAGGTGATTGTGATCGAGGACGAAGACAATGTGATTGATTTAGACAGCCTTGTTGGACATTCCCAGGAAGTGACAGAGAAGAGAAAGGCTACCAAGATGTCTAAGATGATTAGAGATGAGACTGGATCCAGAAAATTGCAGATAGCTACACCGGCAGTAGACAAGTACGAAGGTGAGATCTTAACAGAGGAATATGATGTAGAGACATTTGAGCTAGGTCCATCCACAACCGAGCAGACACTAGATGATGCCACCGATTCCTTTGAGGCATTGAAGGACAAGCTTAGAGAAGAAATGGAGAAGAGTAGAAAGCTCGAGAGAGAGGTCGGTGCATGGAGAACATATTTCAGCCATCTCAATCAGCCTTTAGGACGTCAGGATCCAGCAAGATCACCCATACAGGCACTTCCCCTTCAATCTATTGGTGAAGCAGAGAGATTCAGGAGTATGGTCCAGCGTATGAGTACTTGGATGGATAAATCTCATACAGTTGCCGTAGAATTTGCAACAAGGATGATGAAGACTATTCATAGGGCTATTCAGGTTCTTGAGATTATCCACAATTTGATGATAACAGTGGCCGCTTTTGCTCATACCAAGAACGTTATCATTCCTGTCTTGAAGGTAATTAGACAAACATCGAGGAAGGTCCTAGCGCAGGAAAAGATTATGGATGGAGGACCTCACAGTTTACTTCAGTGGTCAACCTTACTCCAGATGAAGGAAGTTCTCTTTGAGGACATCAGTACTAGGTGCAGTCATGTTGAGGAGGTGATCAACCCGATCCAGGACAGAGTATTTGAGGTACTACGTACCATTCTTGGCAGGAGGATCGAAGTTGAGACAGATGTGGATTTGCAAGAATTGGAGGATAGGATCAAGGTCATCTTTTGCAAGGACGTCAATATCACAGATGAGCAACAGGACCAGATGTTTGCTACCATGCTCCTGATCCAAAAGACTAAAGAACTTGAACTTACATGGGACGCAGCTCTTCTAGATGCATTTGATCAGGTCATCCACTTGGAAGAAAGAATGAAGAATCTTCTCGAGATTCCAATTGCTGAGATCGAGGGAATCGTGTCAAGATTCATTACATATGCTAAAAAGGAGCATTGGAAAGGGAATAAGATTCTAGATGAGAGGTTGTTATAGATGACATGGCACCTTAATTGTCATTGGTCTATGTCTCCTAGATTTTCATGCCAAATTTATAATTGGCTATGCATTTAATGTTGTGCAATAAAAGGGGAACTATTTGTAACAAACCCTAATTAGGGTTTAGGTGTCATGATCTTGACCGTTGATCTGCTTTCAATCTGAACCATTCATTGTAATTGAGGATGCTATTTATACCCTCATTTTCATTTCATTTGTAATAGAGATAGTGAAGAGATTAGAGAGAAAGTTTGATGTATTAGAGAGATTAGAGTTAGAAGCAATTTTACTTTTGTAGCAAGATTGAGTTTGAGGAAAGGAATTCAAGCAATTGTTGTACATGATGACTTTGAAATCAATGAAATATTGAAGTTATGGTGTTTTGTTGCAACTTTCTTGGTTATCTTCATGGTTGTTCAATTCATTTGAATCATGCTCAATCAAAGTAGTGTGTTAATTTGAAGGACATAGTGTGAGACTCGATCTTTGGTAGGATTCGTAATCCAAACCACTAGCTTCTTGCTGATTGTAGGAACGCCTTGCGTGGTCAACTGGAGATATTTGAATCACTTAACCTTCAATCATTATTGTATCTTGGATATGTACCTACGTGGTAGTATCTTTGATCTTTGATGCGTTGAAAATCATTTGTTACCTTAGAAGATCGCATCAATTTCAATTGAGTTGTTATTTTATGGCGAAATTGAAGTTGGTAGAATCTTGCCAAGTCTTGTCCACATGAAGTCATTCTTAGGGTTAGATTAGATTAGACCTCTTGCAAACCCTATCCTTTTGTTATTTTTTGAAAACCTTCTTTAGTTTAGTAAGACTTTCGGAGTGTAAGGCCCCTTGAGGACACAGCAAATCACATCATACCGCTGGTGCTTATCCACACGTAGAGACCCTACTAACCAGAACATTGGAGTCATCCTAACTGATCCTTCATGCGAATCTTCAGCAGTTAGAGACTTTATTCAAGAGAGGATAAGATGCCTTTAGGTATTTTGTTCTGTGTATGATGGTGTACAAAATACACGTCAACAGGTTTCCTGTCATGGTCTTTGGATTGAGCTTATTGTCAGTTTACTAGTGGTTCTTTTTTTTGTTGGTGGTCAGATTTGTACCTTGTTTTCTATTTTCAATTTCACTGTCCGCGGGAAAAATTCTGCCTCAGGTACAGTGGGCAATACAAGTACTGCCAATGGAGCGTTTTGATTGTGACATGGAGATTACTTTTGTTAAATTGGTTGGTGTAGGATGTATCGATGCTTCATTCTCATCATGCTTTCCTTGAAAAAAAATCTACTTATTATCTATAGTCCTTTCCTCTGTTTATTGCGAAATTTATGCTGACTTTCGTTCTTCCCCCGAGCTCATTCCTCTATTTACTGTCGTATTGTTGTCGCTACTTTATTAACAGTGATTTTGCTCGTGCTCATAAATCCATGTTTTTCCTTTTTTCAAGTTAGGTACGTTCAGGGAAGAAAACTGAACCCATTTTCATCTTCTTGTCTTACTTTTCTCGTTTGCCTCTTTGATTGCGATCTTTCAAGTAAGGTGAATGTTTCCTGTTCCTAATTTTATTTTCCTATGTTCATTATGCATACAACTGCACTATAAAATTTCCACTGACATAAACTACCAGCCTGTGTTTCCTGAAGTTTTTTGTTATTTGTTATTCATTTTGTTTCTTCGTGCATCCTGGTGAGTTCTACGGTAGAATGAACAATGTATATGGAAATGGATTAATTTGTAGTCCATAATATTAGGTAGGCATGGGTTATAGTATATCGGACTATCCTAAATTTCATTAAAACCCATGTACTATTGGGTCAACACCCAACAGATGGATTATAATATATGGAACTATCTTCATGTAGTAGGCACCTAAACACCTAACTATGGCACAAATCTGCAGAATTTGAATTTGCGACTTCCTTTTTAAGAATACAAATTATCCACCATTAAACTAACTTAGAAATATATTAATACAAGCCAATAAATCTCGGATAAGGATAAGGTAAGCCAATGAGGGTAAGCCAGTGAGGGCAAGTCAATGAGGCCAAGCTCCAGATTCAGTTCAGTTGAGGAGCTCAAATAAACCAAGTGGAAAGTTAAATTCATTCTGAGAGCTTGGAGCGCATGTATAATGTGCCGTACAAAAATTATTTGAACCATTTTAACTAATTCTATAGCATTATTAAGTTTAACTTTTTTCCCCCCTTGTCAGTCAAGGATTTTTTCAATTCAAAAGTATTTAATATATAAATTTTGTTGTCCAGTTCGTTTTCATTCGCGTGAAGGTGTTGTCCATTACAATACATAAACAAGAGTTGCGTTGCAGTTGCTCCTGTCAAGGGCTCCAAGGTTTAGAGTAGAATTTGAATAAGACAATTAGTAAGTGTATTAAGACAATGATGTGTAGTATGTCATGCTGGGTGATAAGCATAAAATTTGCCACTTGTGAATCAGACAATGTAGATTATTTCTAAAAGACACAAAAACATGAATTTGTTTAAACACAAAAATTACAAAAGACAAAATAAGATTTAAGTAAAATTTGAAGTAAATGAATTTATTTATTTTTTAAAAATTTAAATGATCTTGTTATAACTATATTTTCTTTGAAGTAAAATATTAATTATAAAATTAGAGAGAATGGAAAACACATTTATATGATTTTTTAAGGAAAGTAGAACAAATTTATAAAATAAAATGTGCATGTTGCACTTCAATTTGCATATTTATTTGAGTCACTTTATTAAACATCACATTAAGCTACAAGTAACAAAATTTTATCCACACAAGATAAGTTAAAATAAAATCACATTTTGAAATCAGTCACGAAAGAACTCGTGCATTTATTTGTTGAATTTTGTTCATAGGTTCTTGTGAAGGCTATGGTGATTAGGAGTGATCCTTGCAATTGCTATATCTTATAAAAATCCACTTTCAATTATGGTTTGATGGATGTCTATTGTCTTCCAAAGTTTCAATTGGGTTCTTGCATGTGAGTTGTTTTGCACCTTACACATTTGGAAATTTGAGCCACTTTAGTGAATGACGTAGGATACTCCAAGAATCTTCAAATCCCATCCATACAATATAAGCAGCAAAGAATTAATCAATCTTGAAATCATTCAAGCTAGAAGTAGTGCAGAAATTCTTATGAAGATGTAGTGATTGGACTTGTGACACTTGAAACTACTAAACCTTACAAAAATTAACTTTCAATTGTACTTTGATGGAAGTCCATACTCTTCGAAAGCTCCAACTTGAGAAAAGATAAGGAAATTAGTGGCGAAGGTCAATGAGTATGGTTTTACATCTGTTAGTTGATTTTGCTAAAAAGTCTCCTAGGCCCTTTTAGCAAACCTATGTTAAACATATCTTGTAATCATGGTAATTAGTGAGACCACATTTCTTTTAGGGATTTTGTCAAACAATTCACATGCTTGTTTATGCTTCTACATTTTGCATGCATAATTAGGGCATGTCCAACTATATTTGACAAAAAAAACCCTTTTGTCATGCTTTGATAGATATCCATGCATTGTTCTAAAGCTCCCATTTTTGTACAAGCTAAGGATGTTGGTAAAGGTTGAAAGTTTGATTTTACACTTGTCAATTGCGTTTTATTGAAAGTTTCTAAATCCTTTTCAACACATTCATTTTGTGTTTATTTCAAAATCATTTCACTCCATGAGACTATATTTTGTGAGAACTCCTTAAAGTTGCACAAATTTCCAAACATGATAGTTGCACAACTCATAGGCCTTGTCCATGCTTTTACATTTTGCATACATATCTATCGATAAAATACCACAATCCTTAATTAACTTATCAATGTGATTCACAAAGTCTTGAAGCTTATTTATTAGTTCTACAGTAAGATTGATTTTTCTCCCCTCTTAGGATTCTACCCAATCTTTGATCTCTATCTATATGAGGCAAGAAGTAGGATCTTGTGTTAGCACTACCAATTTTGTGTGGTCGACTTTCTTCCCTTACAAATTGATGTCATGCAACCACTTTTCGACAAATTTTGCAGGTAGATAAATTCATCACAGAAGTTGAGATCTTGAGCCTGCTTATGTTTTCCTTAGAATTTTTAGCTATATTTGGGCTTTTAAAAGATTCATAGCAACCAATCCCCTCACCTTCACAATTGGTTTTGTACCTCAATTTCAGCCTTGGTGCCTTGTATTTTGTTGGTTGTATAAACACTTTAGCATTGTCTAGGCTTGGAGGGAACTCAATTCTTCTTGTGCCCATAATGAAAGCTTGCTTTTCATTGGCATACTAATGGCTTTAATAGGTTTTTCCTATCATAAATTATTGGTTAACTTGATGTAGGATTTTAGACAATGGATCCAAACTTTCTACTCAACCCATCCGTTCATTAGAGATCCACAATCTCCAACAACAATAACAAACTTTGTATTTGTTCTATAGATAGAACATGACGAGAATAATGTAGGTTTGCAATTGTGTGCGGTGAAAATGGAATGTTGAACTATTGTAAAATCAACAAAGATCCAACCATAGAAAACCCTAGTTCTACAAGTAAGATCCATCATAAACCAATGAAGAACCTAAAACATGCAAATCACAACAAAATAGGAAAATTATACCATTCACATGCTTAGTAGGGTTTGATCTCCATTGATCTTGCTTGATATAGTTGCTCTCACATTTTGTATTGTGCACAAGACCTCAACAAAGAACAAATTGTGGTTGTATAGATGCTTGATTGCTTGATCGCATGAAAAGTCACATGAAGATGATTGCTTGCATTCATAGGGATATGATTGTATTAGTTAGTTAGGATTGATAACGATGAAAGGATCCTCTTATATAGAAGACACCTTAGAAATGGAGGGATAGGATTAATAGGTGAAAGGATAAATGGTCGGTTAGGATTAGAGGGCAAGTAGAAGAAATATTAAAATATTAAGAGAGGTGGTTAAAGAAAAATTAAGAGATGAATGAGAAGTGTCATGGAAGGAAAAAACTAATGAATTAATTAAATAAATAAAATTCTATTTAATTAATACAAGAAGTGGGACAAATTAAATAAATAAAATATTTATTTAATTTAGGGAAAAGATAATTTAAATAAATAAAAATATCTATTTAAATGAGAGGCTAGAAGAGGATTAATGAATTAATTAAATAAATAAAAATCCATTTGATTAATAGAAGATAGGATAAAATAATTAAAAAAATAAAATATTTATTTAATTAGGCTAGGACAATTTTAGGCGTTTACATTTTGCCCCTCTTTGCAATGCAACTTGTCACTTTGGCTCAAAGAAGATAAGATTAATTGATACAACATTTGCCCTAGGTAAGGACTTGACGACATGCCCCCTCAAGAGATTGGGTGATTTTTTTTTGAAAAATCACAAACAATTTCTTGGAAAGAAAGAAAGGCTAGAAGGGATAAGGATAAGGTAAGAGGGTCGGGCAGGTGAAAATTGGACTCAAAAGGGATCAACGGGCAAGAAAAAGACATCAGGAGGCAAGCACGGCCAATTAGGGTTCCACAACCTATATATAACAACCACAAGGAGAAACATCCTCATTTGTATCCACAACATTTGAGACACCAAAGAGTAGATCATCCAAAGAGCTTAAGAGAGCAGTCAATAGTCGAGGAGCCATGGCAGTCAGACTACATTGCTTTGATCGAGTTTGACAGTTCAAGCGGCCTACAGATATGGGCGTGCTGGTATGTACCCTAAACTTGCTTGGTGATTTTGCATTTATTGGTGTAGAATGTAGGTTAGAACACAAACACAGATGTAGGTTCTAAGGTGTTGAATGTGTATATGTTGCGTTAGGGCACATATACAAAACAATAACGCGTATAGGTCTAGGGAGTTCACGTATGTGATTTTAACCACGTGTATGTCGTAGATTTCTGTGTATAGGTTTATTGTAATGCATGTGTCTAGAAAGCCACGCATAGGTCTAGCAGAGGTGTGTATATGGGCAAAAGCACGTATGTGTAGGATGTAACTACGCATGTGCAGTGATGTCACGTATATGCAGGATAAAATTGCATATGTGCAGTAATGTCGCGTGTGTAGGATAAAACTACATATGTGCAGTAATGCCACGTGTATGTAGGATAAAATTGTGTATGTGCAGTAATAATGTGTATAGGCAATGCCTTATCACATATGTGTCAAAATAGGCAAAAAACAACAGTTATGTGATAAACATATGCTGTCAATTGGATAAACTGTCAAAGTGATATAATCAGACAAGTGCCCTAGATATGATAGGATAAAATTAGGGCAAGAATCAACAACAATGTGATAAACATGTACAACCAATTGGATAAACTATTGAAGTGATAAATGATGACAAGTGCCCTTAGCGAGGTGCGGGATGCTCAACAATTCTAGGATAAGCCATAGGATTGGTAAATTCCGAGTGCTCTAGTAGGATAACATAGGATTGAGTGCATAGTGATAAATATATTCATCGACAAAAATAGTGCCATGTGATAAACATAAGCATTATAGGGATAGAGTCTGATGAGCAACACCATGTGATAAACATAAATACTGCAATGCTAGGATAGGATAAGATAAGCAACACCATGTGATAAACATAAGTACTACTAGGATTGATGCGATTGGTTACTATGATTGCAAGAGTATCTAGCTCAATTGGAGTCACAGGAGAGACTCCCTATGACATCGAGGTTGGGACTGAACCTGACAGAGGATGACCATACAACTATAGAAGCGATGGGTTTGAGACATACTATTTTCATGCCTAAGATTTGGGCAAACACATGACTATTGACCGTTCTTGCGGAGAGATGGCACTTCGAGACGTGCTATTTTCATTTGCCAATTGGTGAGATGTCAATTACTCTCGAGGATGTCTATAGGATATTGAGGATACCTATCACATAGTCATCAATGATCGTGATGGGGATGTGGATGCTTTGCGGCAGGTGTTCGGGGATTTGGATCTAGAGATCAGGGGAGGACACTTGAGTTGGGAAGCTATGTATACCAGTGGGCATGTGCAGGCAGCAGTTGGCTATTGGTTGGGGGAGGGCTTTGGAGAGGCTCATGACACAAAGAACCAAGTTTGCATGGGGATAGTGTGTATTGGCTCATTTATATCACGAGTTGCATCAGTTCGTGTAACTCAACGAATGTGGTCTTAGATACGGGGTTACTTTGTTACAGGTTTGGGCTTACGAGCATATAGCAGTGACTAGACCAGTGCACTTTAGATTCAGAGGACACAAACAATCATACGTGCATACATATTCTATGATCATTTCTCAGCCACAGTTAGGGAAGATGGAGTAATGGCGCCAAGTGATAGACGGTATTGACACTATGATATGGTGACCATACTTGGATTGTGAGGTGTGGCCAGAGGATGGTATAGAGCTATCGTTTTGTTTTAGGACCAGATACTTGATTCAGGGTATCTTGATAGTTTGGTAGGATCCAGTAGATGCCATGAGGGTCGAGAGAGTTTGCTCGTACAGTTCAAGAGCAGGGATAGTGGGTCCCAATTCTATCATATGATGTTGCAATTACTGAGTTCTAATCACTTGTGTTGATCCCATGGGACCTTATGAGAGATGTGTTGGATGTAGGTATGACACTCGAGTATGAGGTCTATTTCAAAGCACATCCATTCCCACGTCTTATTGTACCAGGAGAGCCAGTACCAGGATTGGACGATGAGGCTGACGACGAGGATGGAGGAGGTAGATGAAGGAGACACAGGAGAGAGGGCACTAGGATGGTAGTCTGAGGGAGGGGGAGAGGTGGGGATTATGGAGGCCAAGGAGGAGATGGAGGTCGAGGATGGGATAGAGGTCAAGGAGGGGATGGATAGGATAGGGCAGGTAGATCATCGAGGCCACTTAGAGGGAGAGGAGGACAACTGACACAGGGTGCCTTATAGGGATAGGGACAAATACAGGATGCCACACAACAGGAGAGGAGAGATGAGGAGAGGGTGGAGGCTGCAGGTAGAGGAGATGAGGAGGAGAAGGAGGATGAGATAATTTTCCTCAGAGAGTTCACACAGGGACAAGCCAGTGAGATAGAGGACCTAGAGCGGGAGGTGGCTAGACTGTGGAGGTAGCTTCAAGAGGTCAAGGAGGAGAAGGATAGGGCCATTGAGTGGTATATACAATCACATAGGAGACCATCAAGGTAGCGAGGGCTACATAACAGGGTGACTCAGGCTCAGGCTATGCATATCGCATCAGGGCCGGGGAGGAGATTGGTTACTGGAGGAGCTTATACAAGGCTGCAATTTTTCCTCACCTTAGAGCAGGGAGTTACAGATAGGCCTCATGAACTACCACTACAGGGAGGGACAAGCAGAGGGATTCCATTGGTGGAGTGATGGCGCCACCACCATCAGCAGGGTCAACAGGAGGGGGACGACGAGACGATGCAAGGGTTGGGCCTTTCATTGAGGCCTATCGGCTCCGAGGGAGGGAGTTCATCATCTCTCTCTCTGGTCCATTAATGTATCAGTTGATTTTGTACAATAATGTAGACACCTTCAGGTGATTTTATAGTCATATGATTTTTGGACGTCATTGTATCATGACACATTATTTTTTGATATATATGTGAGATGATATATTTTGGCAACAACTATGATATATGATTCTATATGTTATGATGTAGATATTATGATGATGCATTTTATTCTAAATGATGCTCTTATATAATCTATGATGCAAATGTGGTTGATGATCCTATGATGTGATGCAATGCTTATAAGATGTAGATAATTTTTCTGTTTTGTTTTTATTTGTTTATGCTTTGTATGGTGATGTGATATATGCAATCATGTTTGTGTGTTTACTGACAGGTGGTGTGTGTAGGATGTGTTATGATGATATGCATGCTTATGATATGATTATATGCAAACTAATGTATGAATATGCAAGATGGATGCAAATATGATTTCTATGTATATGATATGTATGATGCATACTGACATGTGATGATGTAGATGGATACTACATGAAATGCAGATGTTTTGGTGTGTCATTATACTCAGTCCTATGATTTCAGACTATAGGGACTCGGGGAATGACGATGGAGAACACATGGATAAAGGGGGATGGAAGGTAGAAGATATGGAGGTGAATGAGCTTCTTTTTTTACTATTATGATCATTGAGCTTATTATGGCAAATGTATTGTGACCATCTAGCTATTGGTTCAACCAGCTAGATAGTCATTGTATCATTTGCATGGAGATTAGACAGCTGGAAACAAGGAATGCTCCAGTTCACACTAGACCCATAATGTCCTCATATCCTTAGATGAGCCATAGTATTACTAAGAGACAGTCCACAAACAACAAATAGGTGAACATACTCCATCCTCGCCTTTCTAGTCAAAGACATCATGGAGATATACTAGGAAAGCTAAAAGACATGTCTCCACAAAAGATACAATCAAAAGAAAATCAAAGACTTGACACCAACACAAACTAAAATCCTTAAGTTGTAAGTGTATCATGCCACATATGATAACATGTTTGATCTGGTCAAAATGTTGTCATCCTGAAAAAGGACAGATAATGATGAAAAACCTTGTTGTAGTCCAAATCCGCCGAAGATTGATTTGTTGAAAGCTCATTGTTGCCTGTGTCTCATTTGAAACTGACTTATTCCATGAAACTGATACTTTCTTTTAGAGAAGAGTAAATTTTTTATTGTAGATCGACGATGCAAGTGATCTTTTATTATGAATTCTGTGTGAAAACAAGGAAGGAATGAAAAGATGATGCTCCTCAAAACATGCAAGCCAAGGTTCCACTTCCATCACTAGGTGAAGGATATGCCCCCAGTTATAGATAGGACCTGATTTATCATGGGTGAAGGGAAAGGGTGGAAAGAGGTTTATTATGGATGACAAACCAATCTTAGGTAGATCAATAACAAGCCATGATGGAAATGGGCAAGTTTATTATGGAATGATAGGTTGTGAGTGTGTGCAAAAGTGAAAAGGGCGAAATTGAATCTTGAAGGAGGGAGGAGAAAAAGTATCTACACATGGTGCTGGTAACTTGATTTTCACCATGGTATTTGCCCAGGGCGCCACCGAAGTGGTTTTCATCGTTGGATGAATTTATTTCTCTTTACTTTTTTTTAATTTTTCAAATTTTTGTGTCACAAGGCACCTTTTTGCTAGGTTTTCACCAAAGTGACGATTTTTTTTGTTTTTTGTTTGTTTTTTCAATTAGGATAGTCTGAAAAGATATGTATAAAACTTGCTAAGGTGCATGTTGTTGATAGGATCATCAAATGGTTCTCCTTCTAGTGTTGATAACTGATATGCACCTGATCCATAGACTGTTGTGATGACATAAGGCCCAAAAAAATTTGGTTCAAACTTGCCTCTTTTCTCACTATCCTACTGATTTTTAGGGTTTTATCTTAAGACCAAGTTACCTACCTCAAATGTGCGAGGTTTTAGCTTGTGATTGTAACTGTGACTCATACGTTGTTGATATGCTTTGAGATGATTGAATGCAGTTTGTTGTTGCTCATCTAACAATTCCAAATCTTGCAAGCGAGAGACCCTATAGTCTTTGTTGTTGATAAGATCGCACAAGGAGACCCATTCCTTGACTAAATGATGTGTAGCTTCATGGATTGTCTTCCTTGATGAAGGGACTAGGGTAGAATTACTAATGTGTGAACTAGACATTGGCCCATATGCGTCTCACCTAAAGAAGTTTGGGCATCCCTGAGAACAAAGCCCCTCAAGGAAGTTCCATTAAAGGTCAATTGATGTGATATACCGCCAAGGGAGATGGATGTATGGAATGAATGCTTGTGAGGTGAAGGATTATAAGTGTGGGACGAAGTGAAATTAGGATGACTTGATGGACACTTAGGATCAACAAGTATGTCTTTTGACTTAAATTTTTTGGAATTTATGCCCCCAATTCATTTGGTATTAAGGGAGATCAACTTTTGTTCTTTTTTCTTTATAATATTTTTATCCTTGACTTTGATTTTTGTAGAGTCCAATAGCGTTTGATTTTGATTTGGACTAAAGGACTTCTCTTTATTTTTTACTTTGAGATTTATCTTTTCAAAGCTTGATTTTTGATCCCCAATAAGTAAGGGATTTTGTGATTCTTGTTGATCCAAGTCTAGGAGAGGAGTGGAAATGGAAGGAGCGAATGAAATAGTAAGGATATATAAGTTCTCAAAAGCGCTGGCAATATACTCAATAGATTCTTTTTTGGAACCACTCTTAGGATTATTGATATCAAGAGCTGCATGCACCACTATAAGAGATTTGCATTTAGACGTAGTAGCCACGACGCTAGGTGGTTCATACCCAATTCCTTGACATTACAAATTATTTGTAGGTTGTAAGAGCTCTAGCATTCCTTGCTCATGCACACCAAGATTTGTTCCTTGATAGCCCATAATTTGTTACTTGGGCCTGTGTTCACTATTCTCATACTTGATATCTTCATTTATAACATCGTTATCCATAATGCCCCAATCTTGTCGAGCAAATTTCTTAGGAGATAGTGGGAGTTGATCAACATATGCTAAAGATGGACTTGCCTCTCGATTGATTGGGACTATCATCTCAGGTCTTGGTTGAAGGTTGTTGCAATATATATATGGATTTTGGTCACCTTTGACTGTGACTTCGGTTCCATTGTGTGGGAACTTGATGCATTGATGGTAAGTTCAAGGCATTGTTCTCATTGCATGTATCCATGGTCATCCCAAAAGTATATTGTATGTGAGATCAAGATCAAGGACTTGACAAACCAAATCCTTTGTTACTGGCCCAATGCTTAGAGGTAGGGTGAGAGTTCCTTTTGAGGAGCATTCTTCATCATCATGAGCCTTTATGGCGATCTTGTTTCTAGAATCCACAATGTTTTTAGAGTATCCCATTTGTATGATAGTTTTCAATATACAAATATTGAGACCTGCTTCTCCATCTTTCTAGACTTGTTTTATGCGATTTTTATGGAGGAAAGCTTCAATGTGAAGTGGTGCATTGTGTGGTTGGTATGAAGATGCGTCATATGCTTTTGTGAATGTAAGACAATGCGGGGTGGAAAGGTATCCCACCATGGCTTGAAACTAGTCCATGTTTAGATCGGTAGGAATGGATGTCTCTCTTAAGATTTTGTCCAAAATAGCCTTATGTGAGGGTGAAATGCCCAAAAGCTCAAGGATAGAGATAAGAGTGGGTGTCTTCCCTAATTGATCTACAAGGTAATATTCATTCTTGGTAGATGATGGAGTTGTTGTCTTGGATGAAACACCTTGTAAAGCAACTTTACCCCTTCGAGTAGTGACATTGCATTACGGGGTTTTGCCATCAGATGACGAAGATGATAGTCCAATGCCTTGCAAAATAACTTGACCCCTTTGAGTAGAAACTTTGAGGGTTTTGTCTTTGATAATTATGGTAGACACAAGGTTGTCCATTTTTTAAATATGGTTGATGGTGTAATCATAGGACATATTGGTATAATTGGCATTATTGTCTATCTTAGGGGCTTTTCCTTTATCATGTTTTGGGAATGGTTCCTTAAACATTGCATGCTCTTCATTGGAAGTGTGACCATCAACTTTTATTGTGCCATTATCAATAAGATCTTGGATGAGATTCTTCAATCTGTGACAATTACTAGTCTTACGACCTTTATTCTTGTGATACTCGCAAAATTCGTTGCCATTCCATCATGATGGCTTCACCTTTGGTTGAAATGGTTGATTATCTGGCAATGTAATGAGCTTATTTGCAACAACTTCTTCAAAGTGGTTTCAATTGATTCTCCCAAAGGAGTATACTTCCTTGGAGGTCTTGTTCCTCCGAGTGTTTACTTGATTGTGGGATGAACTAGCACTAGGGAAAGAGTTATGTTGTTTGTGCTTCCCTTATCAGAATCATCACAGTTGTTATTATCACTATTCTGAGCTTCAATCTGCCAAAGTGAGACAACATTTTTCACCAAACTTTCAAAGATTGTTTGAGGTTGATTGTCACTTTGCATCAATGTAGAAGAACCAAAATTGTAGCTGCAATAACCAGAATTGCGAAAGAAACTATGTGTCCATCTAGGGCCTTTTTTCGCAATTATGTGTCCATCTAGGGCCTTTTTGTCTACTATATGACGAATGTCTTTTAGTGTTCACTGCAAGTATTCTGACTGCAACGATGTCCTGAAATTTTGGTAACCATATCATTGAATTATCATCACTGGCACAAATGATATGTCAACTAAACTAAAAGTAGATTTAAAATATGCGGACAATATTTAACATATTCGCAGACAATATTTAACAAATTCATCAACAAAGTTTTGACTAGTACTTATATTATTACGTTAGATCTTTATTAATAAACAAAATTAAATCTCCAAATTGATGCAACTACTTATTTCAGAATATTTCGAGACAAAATATATCAACCCAGCAGGATAAATTGATTTCTAATTAGCAGTAATTTTGCATCACCTTTGGCACATAAGCAACTTTTTGTTTAAATGAGACGAAATTTTGCTAAAAGATTTAGATGAAAGATTAATTACTAAAAGGCACATCATTTTAAAATCACTTTATAAAATTTGACACATCAAACAACAATATTTCTTTAACTTATTTCCAATTAATCTGACAAGCTCAAATGTACTGCTAGCTAAGGACCAGTCAACCTGCATCCTGTTTTGCAAACTTTGCTAGATAAGCATTTAAACCAATGACACGAATAAATATATCTTTCAAGAACCTGTAAAACCAAATATCAAACTGGACAAAGACCTTTTGGAGAGCAAGGCCATATCTAAGGGACTTTGACCTTCTTTGGACTTGATGTCGATGCGGCCTTGATTACGAAGTAAAAGATTTATGCAATTGTGAGAATGAGAATGAGCAGCATAATGAAGCGCGGTCTTATCATTTTCATCAAGTGCCTTAACAGGTAAGGAAGGACCGATCTCACCTTCCACTATAGCTCGTGCACAAGCAACAAAATCGAGCTTACATGCCAACTA
The DNA here is from genome assembly GCF_030272615.1 of Cryptomeria japonica. Lineage (NCBI taxonomy): Eukaryota > Viridiplantae > Streptophyta > Pinopsida > Cupressales > Cupressaceae > Cryptomeria > Cryptomeria japonica. The sequence goes on from NC_081407.1 coordinate 619,896,644, forward strand.
TAGAAATTTTTGTGAAAGACGACTCATTTTGTCTTCATCATCTTTGCATTTTGTGTTTCCTTCGGTGCCGGTGCCTAACTCGGAAACCCTGGCCTTCTAATTGCACTTAAACAGAAACGAGAATTTCAGGCTACGATCCTCGCAAATTAACCTACTGAACTTGCTCTCCAGCTCGAAAAGGTTCTCGTCATTTAGATTCATGTCTCCATCGACCTTAGCCATAAAATAGAGTGATTTATCTTCTGCAATCGGCTTGTCAACGAATTCTTCTTTTTCGGATTCCTGATTCTTCTGCATCTTAAAGCTTTAGGTTTTAAATATAAAGACGTCTAATGTAAACATGTCGTGCCTGCAAATTACTCATAACTCTTGATTTAAGTAGTAAAAACAATGTGCCTGTAACACTGAAAGATTTAGGTTTTCAATTTCAAAACATAATTGAAACATCCAATACACAAGGAAATTTGAAAAAAATTGTTCAAATTTCAAAAATTAGTCTCAAATTTACCAGTTTCGCGGTGCAATGAAGAATTTGAATGAAGGAATATAAGAGTTGGAAAATTCTCACGTTAAACACAAAGCAAGCGAATACTGTGAAATCGCTCTCTGATATACTAAGCGGTTTTATTTCCACTGTAAACAGGAAGTTTTAATTCCCGAGGCTGCTATACCGATAACTGAAGCGGCAAAAGAATATTTATAAGCGCGGAGAAGTCCAATCCAGTGACGCTTCTGCAAGGGAATTTTACTTTTCTGCAAAGCCTGTTATAAGGCGAAACATTAACATACTCATAACATATTAGCTAGGGTTTCATGACTTGGGTGCGCTTTAAATGGCCACAGAAAGAAATTCCAGAAGTTTGGAGAGGCTTCTAGATTATTTTGTGGCAATTCTAAAGAGAGTAAAAAATTTGTGGATGTGTCACAGAGGAGCTTTGCTTATGGTTTGTAGAAAGATCTTACAATGTGGTAGGTTACTCTTTTTAATTGTGAATTGTTAATGCTATGTTTTTAATATTTTTGGTGATATGCCTCATGTTTTTGTTTTGTGAGGATGTGTAGGTAAATTTTAAATTCAATTGGTTGACTTCTGATTTCATGTTATCAAAAATTACAGCTATTTATTTATTTATTTTCTTTCAACATATTTTGAATTTTTGTTTTTTTGTTTTTTTAATAGTGTGGTAAAGATTTAGGAATGTTTGGCAGTATGTTTTTATATATTATTTTTGCAATTTTGTGAGTTTATATTCTTAAATTGAGTCAGCTGAGATTTGGAGTTAATTTAAAAGTACTAAAATTTCATTGTTATTGTTATTGTGAAAGATGCCATGAGAGTTTCCCTTAATGTGATTATAAATAAAAATCTATTTGATTAATAGAAGACTTAGGATAAAAGAGCGGGTGTCTTCCCTAATTGATCTACAAGGTAATATTCATTCTTGTTAGATGATGAAGTTGTTGTCTTCGATGAAACATCTTGTAAATTAACTTTACCCCTTCGAGCAGTGACATTGCATTCGGGGGTTTTGCCATCAGATGACAAAGACCATGGTCCAATGCCTTGCAAAATAACTTTACCCCTTTGAGTAGAACCTTTAGGGGTTTTGTCTTTGATAATTGTGGTAGACACATGGTTGTCCATTTTTGAAATATGGTTAATGGTGTAATCATAGGACATATTGGTATAATTGGCATTATTGTCTGTCTTAGAGGCTTTTCCTTTATCATGTTTTCGGAATGGTTCCTTAAACATTGCATGCTCTTCATTGGAAGTGTGACCATCGACTTCTATTGCACCATTATTAATAAGATCTTGGATGAGATTCCTCAATTTGTGACAATTACTAGTCTTACAACCTTTGGGTGAAAGCACAATGATGTGTCACACTTTTATAAAGGAAGTGGCTAACACAACTAAAACTGTTTAACTTCGACCACATAAAAGTGACACTTCTAAATTGAATTTCAAAATGATTTAAACTAATCAAATATAGAAATATTGACATTTGTTATTTAGAAAAAAAATTATGTTTGTTATTTTTAAAAAAATTGACATTTGTTTTATATTTTCAAAGATAGATTTTTAATTGTTAAAAAATGCTGAAAATCAGTGGTTCTAGTCGGCGTCACCAAACAAAATGAAAATGAACTTATTTTTTGTTGATTTTAATTTTCCAAATAGTGGATATATATATGTAGTGTTAAAAAAATAAAAATAAAATTTGATTTATATTTTTCTCGTAATAATATTTTGAAGTCCAATATAGCTTAATTTGGTAGTTTTTATTCAGCGTCACCTTTTGTCTACTAAATTTATGATTATAAAAAAAATCCTTTTGGAGAAGATTCTCTCATTGAGTGAAAAATATATTTTTTAATTTTTTTTAATATCATTTAATATTTTTTTTAAAATTTCTAATTAGCTTCTTTTTTAACTTAAAAAACCTACTTGCAATGTTTAATTAATAAAAAATATTAAAATTAATCAAAATACTAAAAAAAAAATGTCTATATTTGTGATTTCAAGCTCTACAAAAGGGTATTTTTTTTATTTTTGTACAAAAATATTCTGCCTGAAGAAAAATTGAGCAGAAGTGAAAATTTTAGAAATAAAGTCAAAATAGGTGATTTGGCTGCCACGTCACCTGCCACATAGGGGAGTCCGATCGAACTATTTTGATTTTTTTGAAAAATTTGAGCTCAAGCACTCACAAAAAGCACCTAAATGGTGTCAATAATTCGGTCGAACTCTTGAACTCTTGGCGCCATTTAGATGCCACGCCATCGACACGGGGTGCCACGTGGCAGGGTGGTAGTATGGTCGAACTACCCCCATTTAGCCCTAGGTGCGACACAACTTCATTCTTTTTCCCCTTTGTTCTTGTGATACTCACAAAATTCGTTGTCATTCCATCATGATGGCTTCACCTTTGGTTGAAATGGTTGATTATCTGGCAATGTAATGAGCTTATTTGCAACCAACTTTTTCAATGCGCTTTCAATTGGTTCTCCCAAAGGAGTATACTTCCTTGGATGTCTTGATTTCCTTTGAGTATTTACTTGATTGTGGGATGAACTAGCACCAGGGAAAGTTAACTTTGGTTTAACCACATTAGCATCCACTACCCCATCATTAATGGTATTCTTGTTTTTGTTCCAAAATTGGGGTTTGTCTTTCCCATTAGAATCATCTTTATTGTCCATAAATAACTTTATGGTGCCTTGCTTAATGAGGACTTTCTCGACTGCTAAACCATTTTCAAAGAGCTCCTTGAAGGTAGACAAACATGTTTTTCTTAGTTCATATCCAATATCTTTGTTGACATTTTGGGTAAACATTTCAACCATTTTTTTTGTGGAATTTGACAAGAGCAACGATTAGCCAAACTTGTCCATTGTTGTAAGAATGGCACAAAGGATTCCCCATTTTTCTGCTATGTGTTACATAAGGTAGTCACTGATACATCCATTTCAATGTTGTATGAGAAGTGTTGTATAAAGACCTATGCTAATTCACCCCATGACTTGATCCCAGGTGGAAGTTGTGAAAACCAATCCATGGCTTGTCCACCTAAACTTTGTGGAAGTAATCTCATAAAGTAGGATTCCTCTCTTGCTACCTCTATGCAAGTCGTGAAAAACTCTCTAATGTGTGCCTTGGGATTTCCTTTTCCTCTATACTTGTCAAACTTTGGTGTCACAAAATGAGGAGGAAAAGGAGGCATTGGTATGCTTTTGTCAAATGGGTAAGGATATATGTCATTGATTGTGTAGTCATTTGTTGGTGTTTGCATACTTGCCATTTTTTTGTTGTAAATCCTTTATCTGTTGTTGCAAATCATTACTAGGTGTGCTTTGTCTCTTTGAGGTATTCCCATGCCTGAGCCATCGGGTGGAGGAGGACAAATATAATGCATATAAGGGTAATACTGATTGTATATATGCTCATATGGAGGAGGGACATAATTGTTGCTATTGTAGGGGCCACTTGATATGGTATTATGATGATGAGCACTAGGCCTAGGGTGATTGTATGTATCATGACCATGAGGAAAATTTGTATGGTAGGTGTGATCTTGATTATTGTCCCCAAATCTAACACGGGGCGTCCTTGAATAGGTATTGTCATGATCTTGGATGTTCTCTTGTTGGGTATATGTATTTGTATTCCTTCACCCTTGGAAAGGACGAGCATGGGGTTTCTCAGGTGTGTTTCTAGCATCATTGGTATACGCATGATTATCGGTCACTTTAGGTCCTTGAAACAAGGATGAGGGTGACTTAGGCATGAGACATTCTCTTCTATTACCACCATCATTACCACTAGGATTTGCATTAGGTTGGTTAAGATTCTCTTCCAAAATTTGTGGCTCATCAAATTCATGGGGAAGTCTTGCACCACTTTATTGAAACACTTGTATAAGGTATTGACAATCTCTTCTCATGATTTCCTCAATCAATCTATTAAATCATGCATCGGATATAGTGTCTTGAATGTTTGTGGTAGTAATGGACTCATTGTCATTGTCATTCTTTGTTGGATTACTACGATTATCAAATATTTGTGGATTGTAAAATACATCTCCATGAAACTCATATGTACTCATGTTGAGAGATCTTAGAGCTTCTTCGACTTCTCTTCTAATCCTTTGTGAATGTGTTTCAACCATGAACTAACCTTGGCTAAAATGGACGATGAGATAAATGTGAAGACTACGAAAGACCAAGAGGATTGTGGAATGGAAAATGAAAGTGTAGACACCTAAAACTTGCACAACTAATTAAATGATTCATTTAATCATCATTTATTCGCCTATTAATTAGACTAAGGTTTAATTAATATCCCTATTCTTCCAATAAGCCTATTAATCAAATTAAAGATTTGATTAAAATCTTTTTCTTCTAGCCTAACCTATTAATTAAACTAAGGTTTGATTAAGTACCCTTTAGCCGTTTAATTGAATAAATCTTATCTATTTAATTAAAACCCCCCTTTTCCCTTTTAATTTAATTTACATTTGATTAAAATCTCTTTGCATTTAAATAAATCATTATTTATTTGTGAATAGTCCCCCCACTTGCAAAATTCTACAAATGCAAGTTGCACCCTTTTTGGCTAAAATAAATCTTTTATTTTATCTCAAATGCCTATTTCCCTCCACTTGCATTCTCCTACATTTTCCATTAGAATGCTAATATTCTTCTAAAACCCCTCTAATTCCTTATTAACTAGCCTAATTCCTCTAATCATGTCACATCCCTAAATTTGGGGGAGTCACTTGAACTTCTCCAAATTTAGGGAAAGTCTTCAAAATGTGTTGAAGACTTTACCTTCTTCAACAAGTTAACTTGTTGGGTCTTCCAAACTTGTAAGGCTCTTACAAAAGCCTTGGATCTTATCTACCTTCCAACAAGTTAACCTCCAAAGTCTTCAAAGGCATTTAATGCCTCTTACAAGACATCACCCTAGCCCATGATGGTTGTCCCTTTGTCCATCCTTTAACTTTGCACAAGAGTTTACCTCTTGGACAATATCATGCTCCCTTGGATAATGGCATTATCCAATTATGTCACCCTTAATGCTTACTTAGCGTCTAATGCTTACTTAGCATCCTCTCAAGCCATTTCAAGGTGACATTTGTCAACTTGGGATTGGATTAAATTCCCCTCATGGATTGATAATTTTCAATCCTAGCCCTTGTTAAGATTGCTCAATCTTGGCCATCCAGTTCTCTATTTTCTCTATAAATAGAGCTCATTTCTTCAATCTTGGGATCCATCATCTTGTGCATCAAACTTATAGTCATTTTGTAGGTTATCAAGGAGCTCAATTTGTCATCTTCAAACACTTAGCTCATCTTAGTTGCATGCTAGGTTAGCTTTCATCATGTTGATAGTATCATGCTAATCCCATTTTCATGCTATCTTAATTCATAGCCATTGTATATCAATTTCATAGAAATCTCCATGTTAGTTTAATTAGTACACCTAAGCTTTCAATTTGGAATCAATCTTAATCTCATATCTTGCATTTCATCTTTTCATATCATTTGACCATCTAGCTAGGATCTTAGTTGCATTCATTTTGATCTTGGCATATCCTTCAATCTTGTTCTTTAGGTTGACATCTAAAAGATCAAGTGCTCTTCCAAGTGAGAGCCACCTTGAATCTTGAAGATCCTTGGAGATAGAGGAACATGAGACGTGCTTGGGGTTCTTGATTTTGAAGCTAACTTAGTTTGGTTTCCATTTTGATTTCTAACTCTAAAAAAAAGTCTCATGTGTGTGTTTGATGTTGTTTGATTCTCTCTTATAGATTCCACACCTTCCAGCATACATTTTTGGCACCCACAGTAGGGCTTGGCTCCTAAATTTATCAAATTTCTAACATTTTTGCGCAGATCCAACCAAGAAATCTTACAAAATCTTCTAGTGCATACGTTGTACGCTGCAGTGCATTTGGTATTTGTTATAGCACATACGCTTATTGGTAAAACACATTTGAAGTATGGCGTAGCGCATACATTCTCTGTAATAGCGCATTTGCATCAACAGGGATACAATTTCTATCTTCTGTCTATTTTTTTGGTTCTAGACAGTTTAGCGCATTTACTCGCTGATGTGGCACATTGACTCTCTATTGTAGTGCATTTGTGTAGCGCATTTGCACTATGCAATAGCGCATTTGTCACAGGCAAAAAATTTGTAATCTTGTTTGGCAAATTAGGCTTGTCTAGCCCACCAAGTGATTGGGACTTTCACTAACTTCTTTTTTTTGCAGGTTTCTAACAATTTCTTGCAGATTGGAGGATTTAAGTTATGATTTTTTTATTTTCTTTGCTAGCTTTTTCAAAGTTGGTTAAAAATAATTCACATTTCCTTTGGTAAAAAGAACTTCACATTTTCAATTTGGTGCTTTAAAAGGAATCACATTTGTTTTTGGGCTCTAAAAAGAATATCACTTGCAAAGGTAAAAGGAATCACAAATCAAACTTTTATTTTCTTGCAATTTAGGAGCAAAAACACTTCAATTTGGGCTCTAAAAAAAACAACAATCTTTCATTTTCTTGCAAAGGTAAAATTCACAATCAATCTTTATTTGCAAGTTAAAAAGAACAATCAACTTGTCCCTTTTGCAAAGTGATTTACTTTATTGCAACAATTTTCATTTTGTTGACCAGGATTTCCAATTCCTAGTTTAAAAAATCATTGCTATATGGGACTAAAATAAACACCATGTTTGATTGGAGCAACATCTCCAATTAAGACTTAGATAATCATTACTTTGAAAGGTAAAAATAACATTGTAAGCTTTGTCTTGAGTGGTAGGTATATGCTCTCCCCTTCATTGGGTGACCAAAAAGCCAAACCCATTCTTTTCATGCTTTATTTACTTTCAAGCAATTAAAACCTTTAGAGGGTCTGCCTTCCCGAAATCTTTGAGGGGGTTAGTGAGAAGGGTACAACCCAAGTGGGAAATGACTAAAGCCAAGTTTACGAACCCACTATAATCAAATGTGGAGGCTGATGAAAATCCCCTCCAATGAAAGTATGTATTTGATAGCCTTCCCCTAGTATCGTTGAGATGTGAAAAGCCTTTGTTCTAAAGGTTGGGAAGCCTCTTAATTGAGTTTATCATTTGATACATCGAACAAAACCTTTACTACAAACCATAGAAGTAGAAAATTTGAGCAAAGTCAATTGCCATACATTGGCAATATCATAGTGTAAGGGTGGGGAAGAATCTACTCCCAAGATTACTCACCATACATCTCCCAAGATAACTACCCAATTGAGAAGCAATCCACTTTGGGTTAATTTCTGGAAAAAGGCAAAAAAATGGGCGCCCCTAGGGGTGACACAACTGTTTGAGCTGAAGGAGTATCGAGCTGAGGGTTATCATATTGTTGATGACCCTTGAATAAAGATTCTACTTGGTGTGTCTTATTTGTATCAAAACCAGTGAAAACATTAAGGATTTGCAAAGTATCAATCAACAAATCAAAAAAATTAGTTCAAACAAAAGAATCATAGAGTGGAGAATTTTACAAATCCAACAAAACACCTTTTGAGGTGGTTATTAACTTTTCAACTATCTTTAGGTAGGACTTTCATCCAACAAGATTAGGGGAATATCAAACCAAGTGATCAAGAGTTTATCATCCAACTATCTCAATGACAACAATACCAAGCTAGGTATTCAAGTTCGTCAAATCAAGTTTCCATATCGGGAGACTCTATCCATATCATTTGACGTGCTTTGTTATAGGGGCCTATCGAATAGACCCTCTATTCGACTTAGTAAGCTTGAGTATCTGAAATAAAGTATCCATCAAGTCAACAACATCAACCTATCCAAACTGAAACTTTGATCACTCATGTGATCATGCCTTGCCACTTGAAAAGGAAGAAGCTTATTCAAAGGAAATGAGTCCTAGCCTAAATCAAGATCAAGATATCATGGCTCTCCAATCTAATCCCATTTTTTATCAAGATCCCACCTATCAATAATTTTATGATGATCTCCTAATATTTTGGTATTCCATCCACGATGATCCCCTTTTATCTCAAGAGCAGAGTCTCATTCAAAATCCACCTCCTAAGAAAGAGCATGATATCCCTTCTATCTCCTTCACTAATATAATTCAAAATCAAGAGAAAATAACAAACTCAAATGATCCTAATCCAAGTCAAGATCAAGATCAAGGAATCCTTTCATCCTCCAAATCTACTTTAGGTCCTTTCATTCCAAAGTCAAACTCTTCATCCTCCAAATCCATTTTAGGTCCTTTCATTCCAAATTCAAACTCTCCATCCCTTCCATCCATCTTGGGTCCTTACCTCTCCCCATCCACCAAGCCATCACCTCAAATGATCCATAAGAAAGGTCAACAAAGGCACACATCTTTGAACTTCTTTCAACCATCTATCTAAACATCTTTCCAAAACTATTCTTCCATCATTTTCTTTATCTATTTTGGGTCCTTATGTCCCAAAATTCAATTTTCCTCCATCTCTTCATCACTTCTTGAGTTGTGTACCAACACTCATCTTGAATACATTTCTATCTATCCTCGCACAAATCTTCAAACATTCTATCTATTATGCAACACCTCTTTTCTATTGTTCCATCCCTTTCATTCAATCCTTTGCATAAATTCATCATCTATGAAATAGGCATTTGTGTCATTTTGTCACATGCTTGCCCATGCTCGAATCTCATGTTTAGTCCTTTTCCTAGATATCTATTCATGAAATGCTTCAGAATTTGAGGTTGTTCCTCTTTAACATTTTCTTTTGGTTGGGATACACACTCAATCTAGAAAAGAACCACTTATCGTATCTTGGTACCTGCATCTTTTGATGACTATATCTCATACACTTAATCAATTGCTCTAAATCATTGTGATCTCTTAGTCGAAGACATGGCTAGTGAAAAATCTAAAATCTTGCTTCAACGCCACTGTAATTATCAGGCCCATGTAAGTTTCATTACTTACAAGCCAATGCAATCAAAATAAGAAAGAAAAAGACAATATCAAAAGATCAAAAGCATGATCAAGAAAAGAAAAGAAAAAAAAATGAAATATCAAAATGATTGGCTATGGGAACATGCGAGTAACTCCATCGGGGCTATGGACGCCTAGATGACAATGGAGAAATATTTGTGATATTACAACGATAACCTCGTCAGAGCTATGGACGATTGCTAGTAGTGAGGCTCTATCCAGGATGCTTTTGAAGTCAGGGTAACTCATGTAGCTAGCCACGTTGGATTTTGAAGATTACAATGATCATATGAGCCGGAATGAACCCAATTGCACACACATGGGTAATCAAAGCCTAAGTACCTTGATCTAGTTTGGGATTCTTCTTCCCTTTTGAGTTTACTTCCTAGTTACTAGATATGTTCGGTTGAATTTTTCGGAGGTTCTAAGTGTGGGTTGGGTCTCTATCTTTGAAAAAGTTCAGGAACACTTATTCAGGTGGTGCTAAATACTGTGACAATCTTACATATCACCTCTTTGCAAATGGAGACCTCTATAATTTGGGTCAAAGTTTCATCCACTCTATTCTTCATACCACATCACCCATTATCCTTCCTCCAATATCCATTACCCTATCTAAATTCATCCAGTGCTATCTACGATCTTGCTTCACGCTAATCCATACCATCTATCCTAACTATTTATTTCTTCCATCATCTATCACTATCTATGATCTTATTTCTCCTATCCATATCCTATCTCCATCCATATCCCCTTTTCCATCCTTGATCTTGATCAAAACTAAGGACAAAAACATGATTTCAAAAAGCTCTTGACGTGTCTCCTCATAAGCTACCTTCGTCTTTCTCCTATCCATTTCCACCTCAACGGTTCAGTCATCCATTCATAATATTCCTTGTCTTGCTATACATTGGGGCAACCAAATACATCTTTCTTCTAATCCAAAAAGCTCCAAAAATTAGAAATGTCTAAAAAAAATATAAAAAAATATAAATTGAAAATCAAAGCATGAACACATGGCCCATCCATCAAATCAACAATAGGAAAACTCTCAAAGTCTGCAATCAAACTGATCACATATCTTATTAATCAATTCATCACTTGAAATCTATCAACATCAACATGTCTTATACAGGGATAGGTACACTCAAAACTAGACAAATCGGTCTTATACGGGGTACTCACTCTTTGAAACTAGACATTCCTATCAATCATCAAGTCTTGTTAATCAATCCATCTATCAACATCAACATCAACATGTCTTATACGGGGATAGGTACATTCAAAACCAGACAGATCGGTCTTATATGAGGTACTCACTCTTTGAAACCAGACATTCTTTATATCATCATCAAACAAATCAAAACAATGACATAGATCAGTATGACTGTTGGATTTTGTTCTAGTTAGTCTTATCTTTATCAATTGATGGCAGGACATGTTTCATCTCTCTAAAATAAAAAAAAAAAAAAAAAAAAAAATCAAGAAAAATAAAAATAAAAATCGAAAACAAATCAAAATGTGCAATAAAAACAAGTGGCAAAAACCTGGCAGTAGGCGCTATTTGTGATAGAGCGGTTCCTCCATCTATTTATACATATCATATCCACCCATATGAGCCATCACCAGAAATTCACAATTTCACTAATTCTTATCAATCCTGGACATACTTAGCGTACTCATTGTCCTTGATTATCTGAACAATTATCCGTATCATCTCCCGCCATGGGTTGGTGGTCAATGTAAATTTTCCATATCGTAAGTAGTATCTATAGTGAGGACAAAATCCTAACCTTGCTGGGGGCAGGCCACCTTTGGTTTTCAAACAAACAATCGATCACAACAAACACATCAAGACGAAAAACAAGATCACGACAATCAATGGTAAAACAAAGAAACATGAACTAATCAAAACTAAACAACGAGGCATTTGCAAGATGTTTTATCCGACAAAAATACATAAGATGGCATGCATGTTTATCTATGGTTGTTTTTTATTTTTGCTTATCATATCTCCCAAGCGACTCAAGGATGTCTTGAAACGAGAGAAGTAAGGAAGGAGTATGATATTTTATTTGTTTGCTGGTTGTGAGTGAAGCCTTTTTACTATGTAAATTTGTTCTACAACGTGATCCAGTGGCATATCACTGAGGACATTTCCAATTTGTATAGGACAAAGGTTAACTCTTATCTGTTTACGCAAGCTACACTCAAGTCATCATGGTTCAATTATACCTTGACACTTGTGATATCTTGCAATATCAAAACCCATGTAAGTTATACTCAGGTCATCATGGTTCAATTATACCATGATGCTTGTATCAACTTTCAACATATCAAAGGCTCAATGATGATAAAAAGGAAGGATATCTAATTTGATCGAAAAGGTGACAATATCAAGAACGAGAGTGCATTTCATACCAGGTTTCATATCATTGTTAAGTGCTTAGGTGCATTTTTCAGAACATTCCTAAAATCTGCATTTAGTTGCATTATCATATCATGGCATTTAGTTGCATATCATCATCACCATCATCATCTAGTCACATTCATCATTGCATCCATCACATGCATATCTATCGCATCATCGTGGAATCTTTCTTCACTTTCATATCTTCATCATTCATCCAACTCTCATCTATCATGTCTTATATAGGATGTATCTTTCCTGAAACCAAACGTTTTGATCAGGTCTTATACAGGATATATCGTTCCTGAAATCAGACATTTTGATCATCTTTGTCTTATACAAGAGGTGTCATTACTAAAACTAGAATTGATCTCAATATTATCAATTCTATCAATCCATTTCGTCTAATCCATTCTATCATGTCTTATACAAGATGTATATTTCTCGAAACCAGACGTTTTGATCAGGTCTTATACACAATATATCATTCTTGAAACTAGACGTTTTGATCATATTTGTCTTATATAGGAGGTGTCATTCCTGAAACCAAACTTGATCTCATTCTTATCCATTTGATCAATCTTATCAATCCAATCAATCTGATCAATCTTATCAAACCCATGCATGTCATCAACTATCCACTCTTTTATCTTTCAAATAACATTCTTCTTCTTTTGAGAGATCATTCATGCCTTTAGTGCATGAATGATCTCCCGAGGGGGGCATTATCATATCGAATATCCATATCAATTTCATATCAATCTCATATCGACACCAACTTTATATCAACTTTTCATATCAAATCAATTCTTCATATCTGGGCCATCATATCGACAATGTTGGCAACGACATCATATCGGGAATTTTTGGCAACATATCACATGTTTTTTCTTTGAATCAACATGTGGTCACACGTCGCTTCAAAGAGGGGCAAAATGTAGACACCTAAAGCTTGAACAACTAATTAAATGAATTTTATTCATTTAATCATCATTTATTTGCCTATTAATTAGACTAATGTTTAATTAATATCCCTATTCTTCCAGTCAACCTATTAATCAAATTAAAGATTTGATTAAAATCATTTTCTTCTAGCCTAACCTATTAATTAAACCAAGGTTTGATTAAGCACCCTTTAACCATTTAATTGAATAAATCTTATTTATTTAATTAAAACTCCCCTTTTCCCTTTTAATTGAATTTACATTTGATTAAAATCTCTTTGCATTTAAATAAATCATTATTTATTTGTGAATAGTCCACCCACTTGCAAAATCCTACAAATGCAAGTTGCACCCCTTTTGGCTAAAATAAATCTTTTATTTTATCTAAAAATGCCTATTTCCCTCCACTTGCATTCTCCTGCATTTTCCAACAAAATGCTAATATTCTTCTAGAACCCCTGTAATTCCTTATTAACTAGCCTAATTCCTTTAATCATGTCACATCCCTAAATTTGGGGGAGTCACTTCTCCAAATTTGGGGAAAGTCTTCAAAATGTGTTGAAGACTTTACCTTCTTCAACAAGTTAACTTGTTGAGTCTTCCAAACTTGTAAGGCTCTTACAAAAGCCTTGAAGGTTATCTACCTTCCAACAAGTTAACCTCCAAAGTCTTCAAAGGTATTTAATGCCTCTTACAAGACATCACCCTAGCCCATGATGGTTGTCCCTTTGGCTATCCTTCAACTTTGCACAAGAGTTTACCTCTTCTAGGACAATAGCATGCTTCCTTGGATAATGGTTGTCTTGCAATGTCCCAAAAAGGTGTAAGTCCTTGAGATAAATGTGATAATATAAAGCAAGACGTGACTTCCAAAGAGATGATAAGCTTTTGATGAGATAAGTTGATCTTAACTAAAGATACCCACATGGTACCCAATTTGATGAATCTGATGTAGGAACCACTTAGTGATGTGATGTAATGCATTTGCAAGATAAGATGAGAACTAGTAAACAACATTTTAACTCTAGTTGAAAAAGTGTGGATGGAAGACAACAAATGATGTAGGAAAATGTATGAAAAGTTGGGACAAGTGATGGTTGACCTTAAATGATGTCCTAGAGAATCTAACTTAGAAGCTCTTATGATTTCATAACACAAACGCGGAATGAGTTCACAGACATGTCAAAATTCTACTTATATGCAGTTTTCATTTCCAGATACTTGTTTTTTCAATTGATATGCAAATCTCAATGTTGTTCATATACACAATAACAAATAATAGATAAATGCCAAGATGTAGCACAAACACAAAAATATTAAGCATAGACGTGATTTTATTGTTGAAATTGTTTTCTCAATTTTGATTAGATACACATCAATAAGATGCACATCGATGACAAGATATGTCGTATATGCATCAAAAAGTGACACAAACATGATTCTGGTAAAGTTCTGATTTCTGTCCAAATTTTGTAAATGTTGAAAGTGACCAAATCTCAATGTTGAATGTTTTGTGGCAAGAAGACACAATGTCTGAAGGTTTTTTGGTCAAAAATTTGAGCGCAATGTGTATAGCCAATAATTTCCATTGGTATAGCACAAATCAAAGGCACTTGTAAGAAAGCACAACCTAGGCTAGAAAGAGGATACTACTTGTTGAGTTCCCACTATGGATAAATCTGAGCCAAACTTATTCAGAGTGGATAACCTAGAAATTCGGTAGCACTAGCTCCTCTCCACTATTAGACAGTTCAAATAACTGGAAGACAAATGAGAGGGGGGGGGGGTGAATCAGTTGTCTCAGATTACCGAAACCTTAAGAAATTAAAACTTTAATACCGGAACCCAAAACATTAATATCAGAATGCTTAAACCAATTACTGAAATAGCAGATAAACCAATTAAGCATAAACAACAATCAGAGAATAAATACCATCCACATGACACCAATATTTTTATGTGGAAAACTCGATAAAGGGAAAAACTACGGTGGGAAGCCTACCCATAGTTAGATAATACTTATGCTGTAAGTATGTGAATTACAATTGAGGGGCCTGCACTTGCAGGAAGGCCAACAAACTAGAGCACACTACTCATCACAAAAGAAGTCTCACTGACTACATAGAAATCCAGACTACAATCCAGAAGAATGAATGAACTACAAAGATAACATATCCCATGTCTGAGTACAGTTCCAGTTAAGCTCAATACCAGAGGACTAAATCCTCTTACATAAACCCAACTCGATCTCCAATGATCGACCAAATCCTCTACCTGAATGATATTACATTATTCACTCATTACTTATCCTCACACATGATCTACAATGAGATCTTACATCATATATATACAAACCCTCAACCATAAACAATAAGGTCGACCACCAAACAATAATATAATTACATAATTATAAAACATGCCGGCCTAAGACCAAACAAATAATATCCAACTCATAAGACATCCCAGAAATACATCGAGAGGTACAATCCACACGTTACATTAAGCCGATCCATAACCTAGATAAACCGGGACCCAATTTAGGTCCACACGCTAAAGAAATGATCCCAATCAACCAAGTCTCAAACAAGATCACCATCAGCATCTTGAATCTCCACCAGTTGTTGCACCAACACCACTTATGCATATCATCAAAGATCTTCAATAAATCTCTGTCGGTGAAACCCTCGCCGAAACCACAAACCAAGCTTACTAGCAAAACATGATAGCATCTGATCACTAGAGCAAAAGCAACTGGCTGAACATGAATATGAGTAGTATGAATAAGCTAATACCATAACCCAAACATAGCAGAGCATACCGGATCATGCCAGATCAAATCCAACTAGAAACCACACAACCTACTAGGACCAGAAGGATGCCGGTAAAGCAACCAAAACAACTAGTGTTAACATCAATGACAAAACATTAATGAAGCACATAATAAATTCCTCCAAATGGCCAACAATCTCCCCCTTTGGCATTGATGACAATACTAGATGTGAAAAACATCTAAGTACCAAGAAATGCCAAATGAGTTTCCCCCAATGGAAGACAACCAACAATCTCCCACTCAAAGATATAGCAACGAAGTTCTGAAACAAAGACCAAAATCCCCCTATGAATGATATCTCTATAAGGCTCTCTCTCCCCTTTTGACATCAATTCCAGAAATCTAACAAAAATATCAAAGAAAAAAACAAAAACCAATGAATCACAAGGCTAACTAATCCCCCTAAGTAGTAGCATCCCCACATCAATCCAAAATAAATAATATCTTTGATAATGCATACCGGACTAATGCCAAAAAGCATCAATCAGTTCTTTACCAGAGGGGCAAAAACCACTAACTTGTCTCTAAGGTACTCAAATGATTCTTTATACAAAGGTTTAGTGAAAATATCTGCAATCTGCTCTCTAATGTTCACATAAACTAATCTGACCTCATTTTCTTCCACCTTCTCCTTCAAAAAGTTATACTTGATAGATATGTGCTTTGTCTTAGAATGAAATACTGGATTCTTTGATATGTCAATAGCAACAGAGTTATCACAGTGAATAACTACATGTCCAATGTAATGCACTTTAATATCCTTCAACATTTTCTTCATCCATAGAACCTGTGTACAGTTAGTAGCAGCAACAACATACTCAACTTCAATAGTAGATAAAGAAGTACATGATTGTTTCTTTTTGATCCATGAAACCAACTTCTTTCTAAGAAAGAAAGCTCCACCGAAAGTACTTTTCTGGTCATCAACATCACTAGCCCAATCTGCATCTATATATGCACATAAAGTAAAGTCATCATCCTTAGGGTACCACAAACCATATTCTAATGTACCTTGCAAGTATCTAAAAATCCTTTTCATCACACTCTCATGATTTTCTCTAGGATCACTCTGATATATTTATGCAATACAAACAACATTCATTATGTCAGGCCTAGTTTGAGTCAAATATAGTAGACCTCCAATCATAGATTTGTATCTTGTAGGATTTACCGGTGCAGAATCATCTTTCCTTGTCGATTTCTCACTAGTAACCATAGGAGTACTTACCGGTTTAGAGTCTTCCATGCCAAATTTCTTCAACAATTCCCTAGCATACTTAGTTTGATAGATGAAAATACCTTTATCAATCTAAGTAATCTGCAAACCTAAGAAAAATTTCATTTCTCCAATCACAGACATTTCAAATTCCTTCTCCATATTCTTAGAAAATTTCATGCACAACTTATCTTCACCTCCAAAAATAATGTCATAAAAAAAATACTTCAATAATCAGTATATCATCATCAGTGACCTTATAATATAGATTATTGTCAGCATTACCCTTAGTAAAACCAAGCTTCAAAAGATATCTAACCTTGCATACCAAGCTCTAGGTGCCTGTTTCAATCCATATAAAGCTTTCCTTAACCTGCAAACCACATTTTTATCATCTGAAAGTGAAAAACCATCAGGTTGCTCAATATAAACTTCCTCATCAAGATCACCATTCAAAAATGCACACTTAACATCCATCTGATAAACCTTGTAGTTTTTATGTGCAACATAGGCAAGAAATAATCTTACAACTTCAATCCTAGCTACAGGTGCAAAAGTTTCACCATAATCAATTCCTTCCTTCCGAGAATATCTTTTACAAACCAATCTAGCTTTATTCCTTACAAATTGACCATCTTCATTCAATTTATTCCTAAGAACCCATTTAGTTCCAATAACATTCTTATTTTTAGGCTGTGGAACTAAAGTCCATGTGTTATTCTTCTCAATCTGATCTGATTCTTCTTCCATAGCTTTCAACCAACATTCATCTTTACATGCTTCAATTACTGATATCAGTTCAACTTGAGAAATTAAACACACCTCTTTAGTTGCCAGTCTTCTTCTTGTCATCACTCCATTGTTCTTATCCCCAATGATCTGATCTTCTGAATGATTCAATCTCACATACCTAGGAGTCTTTTGACTCTCCGTTCTTCCCGGTTCTTTAGTTACTGTTGAATTTTCTGATACTGCCAAAGTAACTGGTTCAACATTATGTTCCGGTAAAGGTATTATCGGTTCAGTTATGATCATTTCCATTGTTGGTTCTTGCTCATAAACTCTGATTTGACTTCTATTCAACTCATCCACCTTGACATTAGTACTCTCCATAATTCTCTGCAATCTCTTGTTATAACATCTATATGCTTTGCTTTCATTAGAATAACCAAGAAATATACCTTCATCACATCTAGGATCAAATTTGCCAATGATATTGTCTCTCCTGATATAACATTTACTACCAAAGATTCTGAAATACTTAATTGTAGGTTTATTGCCAAACTATAATTCATAAGGTGTCTTACCGGTTTCTCCTTTGATATGTACTCTGTTGAATGTGTAAACCGTTGTGCACACTACTTCTCTCCAGTAGACTAGATTCCATCATCATTGTTCTAGCAGCATCCAAGATAGTTATGTTCTTCCTTTCCACAACTCCATTTTGCTGAGGTGTTCGGGGAGCAGAAAATTGTCTCCTTATACCATGCTTCTCACAAAAGTTATTAAACTCACCGGATGTGAATTCTCCACCATGATCTGACCTCAAACATTTAATCTTCAGTCCTGTCTTAGTTTCCACTTTGGCCTTAAAGATTTTAAACTTTTCAAAAGCCTCAAATTTCTCCCCTAGAAAAGTAACCCACATCATTCTAGAATAATCATCAATGATTAGCATAAAATATCTATCACCTTGAAAAATTTTAACTATAGAAGGGCCACACAAATCAATATGAATAAGATCAAGAACATCATTAGATTTATCTTGTATACTCCTAAAAGAGGTTCTGACTTGTTTTCCCATTTGACATTATTTACATATTGTATTATAGGCCTTCACAATCTTAGGTATATCTCTAACTGCCTTAGTTGAACTGATCTTTACCATGCAATCAAAATTCACATGACATAGCCTTTTATGCCATAGCCAACTCTCATCAATCTATGCAATCAAACATGTCTTCTCATCGAAATTCAAATGAAATATATTACCTTTTGTCTGTGTACCGGTTGCAATCTCCAAATCAGATCTATTAATTATTTTGCATTTTCCATCCTTGAACTGTAATTGAAATCCCTTATCCACCAATTATCCTACACTCAAAATATTATGCCTTAAACCTTCAACAAAATAAATATTATCAGTATTGTTCTTACCATCCAATGATATAGTTCCTTTTTCTTTGATCATACATGCTTTGTCATCTCCAAATTTAACTAGACCGTCATCAAATTCTTGCAAAGATAGAAACTTCCTTTTATCTCCAGTCATATGATGTGAAAATCCACTGTCAATTGCCCATTCATCCTTGTCTTCAATTTTAGCAACAAGTGCCTTTTCTTCAGGTACATTCTCTTCCAGTACCGGAACATCTTCCTTGATAGCTAGGAACACCCATTCCTTCCCATTGACGGAACCACTAGTAGAGTCTTGTGCTGGTTCATCATCAGAATCACACCCTCCTCATCCACTATGTAGCATGATTTATCTTTGTTTTTCCTATACTTATACTTCTTCTGATATCCAGGGTTAGGCTTAAAATATATTCTAGCTCTCTCTTCAAATCTTGAATTCCTTTCAAGACATCTGGATGCAAAATGACCTATGTTATTACATGCAAAACATTTAAAAGGTGCTTTTCCTTCATACCTACTTCCTATCGGTCCTTTAGGTACTCTTCTAGCAAATAGGGCTTCAAGTTGCTCAAATTCTTCATCTTCTTCATATCATCTAATTCTTTTGCATATAAAGCTTTCCAATCTCGCTTGTCGGTTGATGATGCAGATGCATGAAAAGAAGGTTCAGACTTCACAGCTCCAGAAGGTCCAAATTCTTCAAGTTCAAAAGTAGATAATTTCCCAGCCAAGGTATCTCTGTTGACCAAAGTATTAGCCATTGTTCTCAAATCATTAATAGCAGTAGCCTTCATCTCGTAAGCTAGTGGTAAAGTTCTTGGAACTTTAGAAACTATTTTATCTTCACTCAGAGTTCCACGACAACATTGAATTCCCATAACAATCTCATTTACCCTTTCCATGAATGCAGTAATCCTTTCATCTTCTTCCATCTTTAGGTTTTCATATCTCACCCGGTAACCATCAAGTTTAGAAATCTTCACAGTAGGGTCACCTTCATTAAGAGTCTCCAACTAATCCCATATAGCCTTTGCGGATGATTTGTCAATTAATCCCATTATTTGTTCATCAAAAAGTGCACACAAGAGGGCTTCTCTTGCTCTACAATCATTCTCAAGCTCCTTATCCAATTTTTCCAGAGGAGGGTTGCCAGATGCCAGATTATGAGGTGTAACACCATTCTCTGTGATTTCCCAAATCTCCTTGCCAAGACATCTCAGATGAGTCTCCATCCAAATCTTCCATACTCTATAATTTGTTCCATCAAGCCTAGGATTATCTCTCCGAAAGATAGCTCTAGATGAACTTGAACTGTTAGTCACCTTAGGATCTTCCTCAAGCGGTCAACACTCAGTTCTTAGGCATACCAAACTTTGAATTCCCAAAGACCAAAAGATCTAAAGGAATTTTCCATCTCTACTTTGAATTACGAGAATGTGGGATGGATTAAGAGGTCCGACCTCCTACACCAACAAGCAATGGGATTTTTGGCCACTACAACAAAAGGTATCTAGTGGGGGAACTTCAGTGGAACCTGGTGTCTACCCATGCAACAGTGACCCACTTAAGATCTTACCCCAGTCCTTGTTAAAGTATTTTTATGCATCTCAACAAGTGTGGATATTGGGGGAATTGTTGATGTAGATCAATGTCACCAAGTAGTCATGACTTTTGCCTAAATTATTAATTTATATAGCAGGTTGAAGAAGTACTGCTTGGGTCATTCCCTTTCACTTGGACTTATAGGCTACTCAGGAGGCAAGCCCTTCTACCTAAAAAGAAGAAAATAACAATTTCTCTTACACTCAAGGTCCAATGGAAGGCAAGGGGAGAGGATAATTTTGTTATTATCTTAAGGATTAAACACAAAAACATGCCTAAAACACAAAACACTTCAAACAAGTTAATTCAGCCCTAATGAAAATGATGTGACCCTAATTAAATTAGAAGAAAAAAACTAGACACACACCTAAATTACCCCTGCAAAAAAATGATTAGTCGTTTCAATGATTATGCCAACCTACAAGCAAACTTGTTAGGTTAATTTTAGAAATCCCAAAACGAAATGTGAAAAAGGGGCCTTCGATAAGAGGACAAAAATAGTTGCACCACTTCATTAGGCCACAAGCGGTTATAACAAAAAGAAAAATCAAATGTAAAATGAAACCCTAATTGAAAAACAAATGTAGAAAACACAGATGCAGTTATACCTAATGCAGATGCAAAAAGACTCAGATTGAGAACCTGCAACCTGCAAAATCACAGAGACCAAATACGCAACAAGAGAGATCATATACATAATAATAAATATCAAATACACAACATAAACTAGCATATACACGATATCAAAGATAAGATATGCAACTCCATTACATGCAAATGCAAAAATACTAAACATAGATGCGAGAAATGTAGAATGATCCAAAAACCCAGACGCTGAAAGATGGTGCACATACGTGTTTTTGGTAAACCTACAAAACAAAAAATCAGACAAGAACACAAATGCAATAAAATGGAGTATGGATGCGTTTTTGACCCGTAATTGTTGCTAATTTGATCTAAAACTTCGACAACAAAACTAAAAAATGCAAAATGATGTTAGAAAAAGGGACTAAGGTCCCACCAGGTGTGCCAAAATGTGTGTGGTGAAAATGGAATGTTAAACTATTGTAAAACCAACAAATATCTAGCCACATAAAACCCTCGTTCTACAATTAAGACCCACCATACACCAATGAAGAACCTAAAACATGGAAATCACAACAAAATAGGAAAATTATACCATTCACATGCTTAGTAGGGTTTGATTTTCATTGTTTCCTATCTCCATTGATCTTACTTGATATAGTTGCTCTTAGATTTTGTGTTGTGCACAAGAGGTCAACAAAGAATGGATTCTGGTTGTACAGATGATTAATCACATGGAGATTGATTGATCCCATTAGTTAGTTAGGGTTGATAAGGATGAAAGAATCCTCTTATATAGAAGACACCTTAGAAATGAAGGAATATGATTAAGAGGTGAAAGGATAAATGGCCGGTTAAGATTAGAAGGTAGGTAGAGGAAATAATAAATATTAGAGAGGTGGTTAAAGGCAAATTAAGAGATGAATGATAAGTGTCATGGAAGAAAAAAGATAATGAATTAATTAAATAAATAAAGATATATTTAATTAATAGAAGAAGTGGGACCAATTAAATAAATAAAATATTTATTTAATTTAGGGAAAGGATAATTTAAATAAATAAAAATATTTATTTAAATGAGGAGAGGCTAGAAGAGGATTAATGAATTAATTAAATAAATAAAAATCTATTTAACTAATAGAAGGCTTAGGATAAAATAATTAAATAAATAAAATATTTATTTAATTAGGCTAGAACAATTTTAGGTGTCTACAACAATAACTAAAGATGCATAGATGATTCTTCAAGGAGGTTTTAGGTAGTAAGAAAAATGTACAATGTCTCTTTCAACTAGCCC
This sequence comes from Cryptomeria japonica, assembly GCF_030272615.1. Taxonomy (NCBI): domain Eukaryota; kingdom Viridiplantae; phylum Streptophyta; class Pinopsida; order Cupressales; family Cupressaceae; genus Cryptomeria; species Cryptomeria japonica. The sequence goes on from NC_081407.1 coordinate 619,919,176, forward strand.
TCTTTACGTAATGTTGTGAAATTTAGATGTTTAAAAGAACCAAATATTTAGAGAATATGTATATCCCACAAATTATGAACAATTCACAAAACAAACTATATAAATTGATATAACTTATAATTTTATGTCATGTCATTAATAATGTTTCCCCCTTATGAATAGAGACAAAGACAAAGAACAAGAAGAAACAAAAAGAAGAAGAGGAAGAAGAAGAAGCACGAAGAAAGAAAAAGAGATGAAGAAGAAAGTTAGCATTGAGGAGAATGCTTTTGTAAAGAGGGGGGCAATGTTATGTCCCTAACCGTATAACATGTATTGTGTTATGAGTAGTCGGCTTGTGGTTACCTTAACTCTTAAATAAGTTACATAATTATTTTTATAATCATAAATAGGTATTTAGGTCGGACAAGGTGATATATTAGGCATAAGTATGGTATATATAAGAGGTATAGGTGAGTTATTAGGATCATGTGGAGTATTGAGTTCTAATTGAATAATATAGGAGGTATCCCCCTTGAAGTGGCAAATTATTATCAAGTATTTGCAGCATATTTCATATTATATTATTCTTGTGCAAGTTATTCCATTACAAGTAGTATCAAAGCATGATCTTGGCATCATGAAGGCAAGGCTTTTTCATCAATTTTGGATGTCATTTTGGAAATCACATATCTTTCAAATTTGTTTGAATTTTTTTTAATGAATTTTAAAGAGGTTTTTAAGAACATATTGAAGCACCTTCAGTCCAATTTTTAGACAAATTAAAGCTAAATTGAGCAAGTTATTACAGAATTATAAGGGTTTCTACCCTATTTTTTATACATTTTATCTCCCAAATTTGAGCAAATTTATTCCTAAATTTTAAAGGGTTTCTTAAGAAAATATTGAAGCACATTCAATACTATTTTTAGATAAATTGAATCAGAATTGAGTGTGTTATTGCATAATTAGGATTTTTGCCCTATTTTTTTGTAAACACCATATCTGACAAATTTGAGCAAATTTCTTCCTATTTTTTAAAGGGTTTTTGAGAGGGTCGTTGAATATTCTATATTCAAAGTTTTAGAGATATTGGAGTAGAAATAAGGGATTTATTACAAATCTACTGTTTCTAATAATTTTATTCTCGAGGCTGCAAATCTAGCTATTTTGTGGAGATTTTTTTAGAAGTCACATAAGAAGAAAAATAAGTAGTAGAAGAAGAAGAGAAAGAGAAAGAGTAGGAGAAGAAGAAAGAGAAAGAGAAAGATCAAGACAAAGACAAAGACAAAGACAAAGATAGATAAAAAGACAAAGAACAAGAGAAAGAACAAGACAAGAGAAAGAAGAAGAAGAAGAAGGGAAAAAAAAAGTTAGCATTGAGGAAATTGCTTTTGTAAAGAGGGGGGACAATGTTATGTCCCTAAACCTATAGCATGTATTGTATTATGAGTAGTTAGCTTGCGGCTACCTAAAATATTAAATAAAACACTTAATTACTGTTATAATCATATATAGGCATTTAGGTTATCCTACGAGTCATATTTAAGTATTTGGGTTGGATGAGGTGATATATTAGGCATAAGTATAGTATATATAGGAGGTATAGGGTAGTTATTAGGATCATGTGGATTATTAAGTTCTTATTGATGAATATAGGAGGTATCCTCCTTGAAATGGATTAGGAGGTTTCCCCCTCGAAGTGACATATTATTATCAAGTATGTGCAACATAATTTTGAACACCCAGTAGGACTGAGAGGGGGGGGGGATAGTCAGAAAATTCAAATTTTTTTATTTAGCAACTAATTTAATACCAACACTTTAATCATCAACACATCAAGAAAAAACACATGAACACTAGATTTACATGGAAAACCCAAATTGGGAAAAACCATGATTAGAATCTAACTCACAATATGAATAACAATGTTTACAACATTTTGGGATTGTAGCCAAGGAGCACCAATACCTGAAGAAATTGCAGAACTAAGACACACTACCTTAGGCAAGATAGAAAAGGACTTGTACAGTTGAAGAACACTTCTTCAGAACAAGATAAAAACTGCTACCGAAGGACTCAGTATCAATCAGAAACGAATGAAATAGTTGTATTGAAATTGAGAAGGATTGCTTTGATCATGAAATATTAGGATCCTAATAACTAGCCTATTATTTATTCCTATTTTTAAAAAGGTTTTTGAGAGGGTAATTGAATATTCTACAATCCAGGTTTTAGAGATATTGAAGTAGAAATAAGGGATTTATTGCAAAACTAGTATTTCTAATAATTTTACTCTCAAGGCTGCAAATCTAGCTATTTTGTGGAGATTTTTCTACAAGTCGCATAAGAAGAAAAAGAAGTAGAAGAAGAAGAAGAAAAAGAACAAGAGTAGGAGAAGAAGAAAGAGAAAGAGTAATAAAAAGAGAAATCACAAGAGAACACAAGAGAAAGAGAAAGAGAAATAGCAAGATCAAGAGAAAGAGAAAGAGCAAGAGCAAGAGAAAGAGAAAGAGAAAGAGAAAGAGAAAGAAGAAGAAGAAGAAGAAGAAGAAGAATCAGAATCAGAATCATCTTAATTAAGTTACATAATTATTTTTATAATCAATTGAATTCTTATTGAAGAATATTGGAGCTATCCCCCTTTAAGTAGATTAGGAGGTTGTCCCCTCAAAGTGACATAGTATTATCAAGCATTTGCAACATATTTCATATATATTATTCTTGCACAAGTTATTCCATTACATGTAGCAACAATCCAAGATGACAATATCTTTTGGAGGCTACAAAAGATTTCATTCTCTCCTCAATAGTTGACACATCTTACCATTTGGAGAAACATTGTGTTGAATCCCCTTAAAAAAGTTCCTACTTGGGTTTTTATATTATGGACCAGATAGTGTTCATGGCTTCCTCTCAAGAAGTGTGAATTCCCTAGAGTTTCCTTTGAGGTCGGGAGATAGATTCAAAGTAATATCCATGATTCTCTTACTAATAAGTCAATTACTTGTCTTAGAAATTTGCTTGTTGGGACATTCTACAACAATCATCCCAACATTGATACCATTAGAAAATGTGTGTTGTGGAAACTAAAAGGTCACATTGAGGTAGTTGCTTTGTTGAATATTTTTTTTCTTTTGTTCATTTTCCTATCTATATGATTGCTTAAGGACTCTTCTAGAAGGTCCTTGGTTTTTAGGTAAGAATTGCTTTTGTCTTAAGAATTGGGATCCAAGCTTTAACCCAATGAGTGATGTCATTATCAAGTTCTTTATTTAGGTTAGATTGTCAAATCTTTCATTTATTACTAGAATGGAGAGGTTTTCAGGCACACTACCAATATTTTTAGGCAATAATGTCCTACTAATTTAGTCACCAAATTGAAGAAGCATTGGTTTCTTGCTAGATTTTGTGTGCAATGATATTTAGTGGCAAGTTTTTTTCCAATTGGCGAATAATTCGAATTGGGTATTCTAAATTTTTTGAATAGTAATACACCGTGGGTTGGCCCAATCACCCAATTTTACAAATTTTTGGCCCAATGAATGTGATTTTTCCATCGGTTTAATTGATGAGTCATACGTATTTAATATTTTTTTCCAACATTTGCTCAACAATTCCAATGTTGTAACTAATATTTTTGCCTAAAATATCATATGCATGCATTAGTTCACCCATGTATTTGTCAGTACCTGATAAATGGCTCATTATTTTTAAGAACCCATTTCGTTGAAAACATTAGATGTTCCATATGTCGAAGGACTCATTTCACCAATGACACAATTCTGTAGGAGGAACCATTTCACTAATTGAGTTATAAGTGAATGGAAATCGTAGGTCCATAATTGCCTTGGAAATTGAAACATATCAATTTTATTAGCATGGGGAAATCATCAAATTTTTAATCTACCATGTAAAACTCCAGCCTAAATTTGCCAAATTTTTAATATCCCATTTTGAAATGCTGTGAAAAATTTACCAAATATGGATTGATATAAATACAATTGAAAGTTAGATTTTTTTGACACAATTTGGTTGGTTATGAGCACTTGATTTAGATCATAGACAAGTTGTAACTACAAGCATTGTTGTATAATTGACTCTGTGGAAACCTAATGTTAAGTGACAATTTTTTTTATAGAATCATAAGATTATTTACCTCTCACTGTTTGTCATTTTTAGTTCATTTTTATAGATTATTTAGTAGGGAAATGTTCAATGCCAAAGGAATCAAGGTCCATGGATATATATTCTTAGATTCTACCATTATGATTCCTTCTTAAACAAGAATATATTTTTTGCAACTTCTATGTCATGAGAGCTGTCGAGTAGCAAGACTCTTGAAAGTGGTTAAGGAAGGACATCAACATGTAGAAGTAGAAATATAATGTCATACTTTGGGAATGTTTGCGGTCCATCAGACAATGGTATAACATCAATAGTTGTACCAAATATTAATGAATAAGGACATACAGAAGGAGAAGATTGAAATGAGTTAATTGACTCAAGTAATAATACCACATATTATGTTCCAATGGATATCCAGGGTTGCCAAAATAAGTCAATTGACTTGGATGACATTTCCCTAGATGATTTTGCTAACAATTCTACATCAAATGTTGTTGACAATAACATATATGATATTGTTGGAAGTACATGAAAGGGGAAAAAGAAAAAAAACCAAAATTGAGGCATAAGTGGGATATGAAAAGGAACTTTAGTTGGATTAGGTGTCAAGGTATCCATTCATTGTACAAGTACCAAATCCAAACCAAGGCAAGCCTCCAATAGAATGCAAGTGTACGATTTGTAGTTGGAAACTAAATAGGGACAAGAAGTTGGAACTAAAATTGGACACCATAGAAAAGCATATTAATAAAGTGTATGAAAAAAATCATACACAAAAAGGAACAATCAATGATAACATGGAAAACATAGAATGTTTTAATGTTAAGTATGAAGATGAATATAAAGAGCATATGAAAAGACAAGAGAAGATTGTTGAACATGGAGGTTCAATGGAATCTCAGTTTATACATATAATGATAGAAACATACAAGGCCAAAACTATTTAGTTGAGTGTTGTTTTCATATTTTGTGCAAAGGTCATCCTATGATAGAATAACCTCACTATTGTAGTTTATTAGAATTTGTGAGTTTTCTTAGATATCCTTAGATATATTGGTTAAAATATAGTGGATGAAAATGGGCAAGTTGTCTTGCTAAGGTGGAAAAACTAGATGTACACGACAAAATACAAGAGTCAAACTTTATTGCGTTATCTTTAGGTCAAGTTATAGAGGTAGATAATACTTCTTGGATATGTATGCATGTGTATATTATACAGAAACATGTTTGCCAACCTCATCTACTCTGTGTTGTTAAAATGAAGGATGATTCCACAATGCAAAATTTATTTGAACTAGTTAAGAAATCTTTAAATGAAATTGTTGGTATGGATGATTTAACAATTGTGAAAAAAATTGGCGTATGCAAGAGCTAATAGACATGTAATGATTCAAGGTTATAGGACTAGTCTTTGCATAAAGCTAAAAATTACTATTTCACCATACATGATTGTCATTCACTATAAGGCCCACAAACTGAATTTAACATTTAAGATTTTGAGCAAGTTTGATTCAATAGCTAAAGTTGTAAATCTAGTTAGTGTTCTCTAGTCATACTTATGTTGAAGTTCTGAATAGTTTGCAAATTTTCAAAAAATTCTAAGGGAATAACTGGTGGAAATAAGCTTTTTAATGATGTTGATAGCAAATGGATCTCGTCATATGGACCAGTGCAACGAGTTTTCTTAGAATGTAAATCCTTAATTGGACTAATGTACAAACACTGCAACTCAGTAGACAAAGCTCTCGAGCTTTTACATAAGTCAAGTGATGTAGGGACACTCTTAACTTTGTTTGGTATTCTTCCCCTATTGGACAAAATGAACAAGCTTGTGAAAAAAGCCCAAGAAAAAACTATGTTTATTAAAGAATATACTAGTATACATAGAATGACAATTTGGACCCTTGATAATCTATATCTATCAATAAAGCCATTTGTAAATCCAACATTTAGTAGTTGGAATCTGATGTCAAATGTGGACAATCCTAATAAATTTTCATAATTTAATAATAACAAGAAGTTATGCATCTATGTATGTAGAAATGAGATACCAATGCACCACTATACCACAGTCGTTGGTAGTTGCTCTACTAGATTGAGAGTACCTATTACAAGGGAAGATTTTAATGACATTATTAGTTCTATAAAAAGTACTTTAAAGAGTATTGTGAGAGATGTCTCAACAAATATTATATATTGGCTTCTCTATGGGTCACTTGGCTTCGGATTATTCTCTCTCTTGACACAAAGGCTCTGCTACTTGGTGGAAGGACGCTACTGCTGATCATTTGACGGTCAATGCTATTGATACTGATGACTCCTCCCGGGATGAGGTTGTACCTCTTACTGTTGTTGAAGCTCCTATTGAACCCCTCGGTGCTACTGACTTGGCCTCCTCTAGCCCTATGACTGTTGCTCTTGTTCTACATCATGGATCCACTCCTACCAAATCTGCTCTTGCTGATGTTCTGTTGTAGCAGCCCGCTGATGTTCTGATGCAGCAGCCTGCAGCCATTCTGTTGCAACAGCCTGCTGTTGATGTTGACTGTAACTCTGCAAGGCCCTCCCCGCCCAATCCTTCCTTTGATGGTCTTAATGATAGCATTATCTAGACTGTGGTTGATCGCAGGTGGAAGGGAAAATCTTCCCCCCTCCCCCAAATTTGCCTTGGCTCGGATGATTTTCCCCATCTTTGAGCCGGGTTTTGGGATGTTGCAGTTTTGACCTTGGTTCCTCTAGTGACCTTGGTTCCATTGGGGTTTGTACCCTTTTTTTGTTTCTTTTACTGCCTTTGGGTTGTGTTTTTAAGGGTCTACACCCTTGTCTGTTGGTTTTGTAATGTTGATAGTCAGCGCCCTAATTAACGTTGTGTTAAAAATAAAAAATAAATATTATATCTTGATTCCCTTGAGACGAACTATTAAAGCCATGTTTGTTGTGTATCCTAATTATTGGGTCAAGTGTGATCCAAAATATTTTCATAATAAGCTAATGTAGTTGATGGATCATTTTTTTGTGAAATCCAATTTCAAAGTCGATGAAAAGGAAGTAGAAGGAATTATAATTAAGTCTAAGTTTACAAAGCAATTAGTTCATTTTGTAGCAACAATGAAGGAATAGTCTAAGGTCTTGGAGAGTCTATTCCTACTAGGATCAATAACATGGCTTTGGGGAATCCTAAGTTAATGAAATATTGTGTGATTCAATCTCATAATACTTCAAACTTGTTAAGTTATGTCAAACCATGATATTGGGATTTGTGGAGGATGAGAGAGTTTTTAATGCATTGGGGTTTGTGAAATCAAATACAAGAAATAAACTAGACAAGAATTTGGAAAGTTGTTTAAGGGTATATACAAGTATGTATGATATTGAAAGTTTTCCTTATGAAAGGGCACTTGCAATCTAAAGTTCCATATGTGACAAGAGAGGGTTGTGCAACACCTTGAAGCATGGTGGAGCAAATGACAATGACATAATGAATAACACAACAAGTTGTAGCATTGAGATGAAGTTAAGTGGATGTACGTAGAGAAAAGAAAATGAAGAATAGAATGAAGAAAAAAATGAAGAACAAACAGAGGAGATGAACTGGAAATTGGAATTGGGTGACAACTGACATTTAGCATTTTTTAGGTATTTATAATTAATATTGTATATCATGATTCCTATTGCAAAATCTAAACTCTCATTATTGATATTTTATATTTCTATTAGTGAATGTTGCCATGCAATTACATTTTTCAATTTTACATTTATAAATTATTTATTAACATGCTACCATGTTCCATGATTTATTGTAGAATTTAAATTGTAAACATTATCTTCAAATTTGATTTATTAAACATAATTTTTTAATTTTTGTGTATGAATATTAACAAACATATTGTTAATAATTTCATATAATATATTTTTATTATATGATAGTGATGTGCATACATTAGTATTACCACAAAATCACACTAATTCCCTATTTTCATTTCACATCCTAGAACCTAATAGAACCTTTGTAAAAAAAATTGGCTCTCTATCTTGATAAAACCCTACCCCAAGTTCACTTAAATCTCAAATCCTAACCCTTTGTGTGTATTCCCTAAATCCATAAACCCTTGGTTTATGTTTTCAAGTTGACTTGTTTTTCCTTGTTGCCAAAACTTAAGTCACAACCTTGAAGGGTTAGTGGTTGTTCAAATACTAGCCCCATCCCCTATTTCTTAAGTTGCAGACTTTATTTTTCTTAAGTCTTTTTCCTTGCCTTGTAAGAAAAATCAATGGTTTGTGCAACCTCGCAGGCTCCAAATTTGTCAATTTTGTCAATCATGGTGTTGCCGAATCTTGCCATGTGTACAATGTTGCCCATTATATGTTGAAGGAATCTTCATATGGGGGGTCCTAGTTTCAATATGGGAGCATGCAAAATAATGCCAAGTGGCTTGTCTCGTTAGATCTCATTACTTGATTCTATCACATGTTCTGCAATACGAGCCTACGACCAAAATGTGGTTAAGTGAGAACTCGCCAAGTATCTTTGTGGGACCAATGGACCGTCTTATCAACAATTTAGCTAGTTATTAAATATTAATAATCTATTTTTGAATATCATAAATCTTAATGACTAATGAAGATCAACAACCTATGTTCAAAGCTACAGAGAACAATTAGTTTGCATGCATGGGACTTTATGGTGGTTTTTATTGGTATCAGTCAATAGGCCACATAGTCACTTCATTATTGCAATCATTTGAGATAAATGAAGAGCTAATAAGAGTCATAGTTGAAGAAATTTTTCAATTCAAGAAGTGCAAGTAATTACAAAAACTACAAGGGTTTGACTTTGTATAGGGCGATAACAAGAAGTTTAATTTTGGGGCCTCCTGCTATTCGTTTTTATCTGCAAAAGGGTCTTCTAAGTATTCTAGAGCTTAGTTGTAGAAAACAAGTACTTTGAATGTTATAGAATCACTGAATTCTATAAAAGAAAATTTGAATATTCAATTCCCTGGGAAGCCTAGTTTCTATGTTTCTTAAAAAAACCCAATGGTTGGAAATTAGAGAAGAGATAATACTAAGAGGGGCTTGCATGAAGATATTATTCTCAATTTCCTAGATCTTTGAAAAGGGGAAGGCATGTATTTTATCTGATAGCCTTTTGGATAGGGCAGTATCTTGTGGGAATCCTTATGTCCCAATTAGTGGATTGAATTATTTCATATATACTTACAAAAAGAGTAGAGCCTCAACACCAATGAACAATGCATGAAGATTGGATTTGGGAGGGCTTGCCATCCAAATATTTTTGTTTATATAGACCTAATTATAGTAGTGGCAGAAAGCTATAATCTAGATAGTGAATTTGTCCACATAGATAATGGTGTTTTGTTCATAGGGTTTGATAGGATAGCTATTTGTGAAACATTTATATTAAACACTAATACCCACATGCCCATTGATTTTCTATCTTTGAGGAGGGAATATGAGATGGACAAAGTAGCTTCAAGGTTAATATTTCATAGAAGGTACAAGAAGGATGGGAAGCCTATTTTAGAGAACAAATGTTGAGCCCTTTGATTATTAATTTTTTTATAATTATTTCATGAAGACTTACTTTGTTGTTTGTGAAGCATTGGGAATCGATGTATAGGCCAAGATGCTTATGCATCTGATGATGTTGGCATCTGATATTCAATACATATACTAGAACCTTTTATGACTTTTCCTCTTACATTTCTAGTGGTATTTATAAAGCCCTTGTAGATATCAAGCAATGTAGCCCGATTGTTCATTTTAGGTGGTATTGTTTACTATGTCACATTCTTTTATATGGTAAAGGTAAGGCTTGGCCTTGGGAGATAGAGATAAAGTTGAGAAAGATAGATGAGTAGAATCATCATTTTTTTAATTTAAGAATGGATGTATTTATGGGACATGTAATGAGAGAATTCTAATTATGTCATATTTGAGGAAACCTTCATCAATATTTTGATGCAAATTTTGGGGTGCCCAGTCAATTGGAGAGTATCTAAAAAGGTGAGGAGATTTTTGAGGCCCCTTGAGCAAGTGGTTGAGCTAGCAATGAAGCATAATTGGGTGTTGGGAAAAATGGTGTCTCAACCTTGCATTTAAATGAGGTTACTATTTATAGGAAATTTTTGTTTGAGCACGAAACAGTGCGAAATTCTCCCCGAATCTTTTGGTTGGCTAGACAAGCATTCTGGTAAAGTTACATCGCAAGATCACAACTAGTTTTGAAGATATTAAAGTTTCCATTTTGCAGGGGTGCAATGAAAGGTTTAAATTTAATTTTGAGGACTTTAGAGGCCCTGAAATGACCTATAAAGTGGGTTTAAATAGAATAGAAATTTATATGGAAATAGAGCACTTTGCGAGCTTTCCAGTGCTTCAAACAGTTTGTCAATAGGACACACGGTTCTCAAGTTATGGCCTTTGGAAGTTTGTACTCCTGAAATAGGAAATACAAAATGTATTGGGTGCATAAATGAGCTATAAAAGGGAGGGACAGGTGTTGATGTGTGTTTTAACATGTCATAGGGCATCTAGAAGGGAGATAAAGTTGACTCTACTTTATTAGGTGGTTTTAGCTCATGGTTTTGTAATCCTGCTTGATGGTTTCTTGCATTGTATCTCCTATATATGAGGTGCGTGAGATAGAGGTTGTGTGTAAGAGTCTTATTGCGGTTGAGTTACCTCCAAGTCTCTGATTAGTGGTACTCTTACAAAGAGTTTGCTCTGAAAGTATATTGTAATCTATTGTTGATTGTTGAATAATATATTGAGCTACTTTTGGAGTGTGGAGTTTTTCTCTCGAAAGGGTTTTCCCCACGTAAATCACTGTGTTAAGGTATGTATGTTATTGTGTTTATTTGTGTTAAGTTTTTATAACTATTGTAAAGATCTGTGAAAGTTTTTGCATTACCCTCCTCTCAAGGTTAGTGTAGGAAGTTGTTATGCTACTTAACTTCCTTACAAGTGGTATCCGAGCCTGATCACCTTTTGTTTCAGTTGTGGGTTGTTGGGTTTTTTGAACTAATCTAGATTTGAGTGGGAGCTTATGCAGAAGACATTTTTTGATCTTGTTGCAAGAATTTTCAGATGGCAAGTTTGTCAAGGAGAATAGAGGTGGAGAAATTTAATGGTAGTAATTTTAAGATGTGAAAGCTGAAGATGGAAGATGTATTAATAGATCGAGATCTATGGGATGTTGTTGATGTGAATGTCTCAAGACATGCAGATCCTACTACAATTGCTCAGTATGATGTTATGGACCAAAAAGCTAAGGGTCTAATCAGATTGTGCCTGACAGACTCTGTTCTGATCAATGTCCACGAAGAGAAAACTACAAAGAAGTTATGGACTAAGCTTGGTGGGATGTATCAAGCCAAATATTTATTAAATCATATTTTCTTGAGGAAGCAATTATATTCCTTGAAGAAGGAAGAAGGTGGACGAATTGCAGATCACCTAGAAACATTTAATATATTGGTGGCTCAATTGGTATATGTTGGTGTTAAGATGGATGAAGAAGAGAAATGTTAGATCTTGCTTTATTCTTTGCCAGATTCATGGGATTCTCTTTTTATGGCTATCAGTAGTACTTATGTTGTTTTGAAGTCTAAAGATGTGGTGGGTGTCATGCTTGGTGAAGAGATGCGAAGGAAGGTATCCATGAATTCAAAGGAAGCCCTAATTGTTCATGGAAGACCTAAGGAAAAAGGCAAGAATAATGACAAGCGAAATAAGTCCAAATCCAAAGGGAGATCCAAATCTCCTAGAAAGTCCAAAGTCATATGTTGGAATTGCGGTAAACCAGGTCACATCCGTAAGGATTTCAAAGAAGAAGAGAAATAGAAAAAGAAGAAGTTTGATTATGATCCCAAGTCTAAGAAGGAAGATGGTGATGCATTCATTGCAACTTTGGCTACTCATGCAGGTAATGAGGCATGTTTAATTGACTCAGGTGCATCTTTTCTCATATGACTTCCAATAAAGCTTGGTTTTTTGAATATGAAGAATTTAATGGAGGTAAGGTGTACTTGGGTGATGATTCACATTTAGACATTATTGGTTGAGGTAAAGTTAGGATCGGGTTTCTTGATGGTAGAATAAAAAGGGTTGGTGATGTGTTGCATATCCCTAGATTAAAACGAAATTTATTATCTGTGAACAAACTGATAGATGTGAGTGTGCAGGTAGTCTAGAACGATGTAGGATGTAAGATGATTAAGGGTGCTATGGTGATTGCTAGAGGTATCAGGTTTGACACTGTGTATAAGCTAGAGGTATACACTGTTGAGTGTAATAGAACTTTTGTAAAAAGAAAATATGTGGATATTTCATCGAAAGACTTGAGGGTTCCTCCTACAACGGATGGACATGGATTTTGGGTACATAAGGGTACTCTTTATTTTGAAGCAAAATTACCTGCAAAGAAGACTATGTTATGGCACCAAAGACTTGGCCACATTGGAGAAAAGGGTCTAAAGACCTTGAAAAATAAAACCTTGTTGAAGGTTTCAATGATTTTAATCTTGACTTTGATTTTTGTGAGCATTGCATTTATGGAAAATAAAATCGTGTTCAATTTTACTCGAGTTCTCATAAATCTTGTGGTGTTTTGGATCTTATTCATTCTGATGTGTTTGGTCATGTAGATGTTCCTTCGATTGGAAAATCCACATATTATGTTTCATTTATTGATGATTTTAGTAGAAGGACATGGGTATACTTTCTAAAGAGTAAATTTGTGTAAAGAAGTCAAGTAGCAATACAACTTCCTACACTAACCTTGAGAGGAGGGTAATGCAAATTTTTTTACAGATCATCGCAACAATTACAGAAACTTAACAAAAATGCTCATTAATAACATTCATACCACAACACAATGATTTACATGGAGAAAACCCTTTCAGGAGAAAAACCCCACACTCCAAAAGTTGCCCAATATATTATTCAACAATCAAAACAAATTACAATATACTTGCAGAGAAAGCTCTTCGTGGGAGTACCACTAATCGGAGTTTTAGAGGTAACTCAATAGCCATAAGACTCTTACACACAACCTCTATCTCACGCACCTCATATATAGGAGATATAATACAAGAAATCGTCAAACGGTATTACAAAACCATGGGCTAAAACCATCCAATAAGGTGTAGATGACCTTATATCCCTTCTAGATGCCCTATGACACGTCCCTCCCTTTTTACAGCTCATTTATGTGTCCGATGTATTTTATATTTCCTATTTTAGGAGTACAAACTTCCAGAGGCCATAACTTGAGAACCGTGTGTCCTATTGACGAATCGTTTGAAGCGCTAGAAAGCACGCAAAGTGCTCTATTGCCTTGTAAACCACTATGACATTTAAGCTCACTTTTTAGGTTGTTTTGGGGCCTCTAAAGTCCTCAAAATTAAATTTAAACTTTTTATTAGACCCTCTAAAATGAAAAAAAATTAATATATCTTCAAAGCTATATTAATTTTGAAGATAGTTTACAAAATTTACTATCCAATAAAAGTTTGGAAAAATCTTCAAAATTAGCTGTGATCTTGCAACGTAACTTTATCGGAATGCTTATCTAGCCAACTAGAAGCTTCAAGGAGAATTTCGCACCATTTCGTGCTCAAATGAAAACTTACTATAAATAGTAACCTCATGTAAATGCAAGGTTGAGACACCATTTTCCCAACAAATCTCCCACTTGTTGAACACCTATTTGAACATCAATGTGCTTGGTTCGGGCATGAAATATCGGTTTCTTAGCTAGGAAAATCACACTTTGACTATCACAATAAACTGTCATGGCTCCTTGTTTTATTCCAACGTCTGAACACAATGTCTTAAGCCAAATGGCCTCTTTACAAGCATGATAGTTTCCATATACTATGCTTCAGTAGTGGACAAAGCAACCACAACTTTTTGCCCACTCATCCAACTAATTGCACCACCAAATAAAGTAAACACATAAGCACTGGTGGATCTTTTGCTATCAATATCACCTACCCAGTCTGAATCCACATAACCATGAATATCAAGGGAAATCACGTCTCCAATTGAATTACCATGATAACACAAAGAATACTCTAAGGTACCCTTCAAATATCTAAAGACTCTTTTGACTGCATCCCAATGAACTCTACCAGGATTAGACATATATCTGGATAAAACTCCCACTGCTTGGGCAATGTCTGGTCTAGTACAGACCATAGCATACATCAAACTTCCAACTGCAGTTTGGTAAGGCACTCTTCTCATGTCTTCCATCTCTGATGGGGATGTAGGACAATCTACAATAGATAATTTCGTTCCAACTGTAAAAGGAACACACAATGGTCTACAATCCTGCATGTTGAACCTTTATAGCACTGAATTCACATACTTACTCTATCCCAGGCATAGCTTTTTGTTCACTCTATCTCTTTTAGTTTCCATCCCGATAATGTGTTTCATTGCACCAAGATCTTTCATTTCAAATTTATAAGCGAGCTGAGACTTAATTTTTGAAATCATACCTTTCCCTTTACCAATGAATTGCATATCATCAACATACAATGCAATGTATAGGAAATAATCACCGTCAGATTTATAATAAACACACTGACCTGATTTAGAATTTTAAATCCCAAACTCAACACATGTATTAAATTTCTGGTACCACATCCTAGGACTCTGTTTGAGGTCATACAGGGATTTCTTTAATTTATAGACCAAATTACTTTTACCTTTCACCACATAGTGCATTGGTTGTGTCATATAAATATCCTCCTCCAAATCACAATGAAGGAAAGCAATTTTCACATCCATTTTCTCAACCTTTAAATCATAAGCAACAACAATAGAAAGTAAAAATCTAATGGATGTCATTTTTGTAACAAGAGAAAATATCTCACCATAATCAACACCCTCAACCCGAGAGTAGCCTTTTGAAACCAACCTTGCTTTATACTTCTCCATGCTTCCATCTAAGCCAATATTTATCTTGAACACCCATTTGCAACCAATAGGCTTCCATCCTTAAGGAAATGGTACAAGATCCCATGTATCATTCTTTTTCAAAGGTACCATTTCTTCTTCCATAGTAATCTTCCAGGATTTTGTATCATTCATACCTAATCCCTCTTCTACAGATTTCAGTTCATCCACATTAGTATTCAAAGAAAAAATACATCTCCGATCATCAGGTGAATGCCTTTCAGGTGGTTATCTATGTCTTGTAAACAATCAAACAAGCTAACTTGGAGGTTTTTCCTCTTCTTCTGAATATTTAAAGCTAGACAAGATCTCCTCAACTTCTTGCCTATCTAGGGGTCTCGATTCAACTCTTTCAAGTGTAGAAGGGAATTGAATCACATCTTCCTTTTTAGCCTATTCTAGCTGCAATGTAATAGAAGGAGACTTAATTTCTCTAAAAATAACACTTCTACTATGAATTACCTTTTGTGCAACAAGGTCTCAAAGCTTGTATCCTTTCACACCATAACTGTACTCGATGAAGATACATGTCATAGCCTTCTTCTCCAACTTTGTCTGCTTCTCCTTTGGCACATGTGCATATGCCTCACTATTACATTTGGGTCCATTTTCTGACAAGCATTCGTCGGAGTTCGGACAACAAAACATTGAAATTCCAACAAAATCGGGAGAAAATCCCCATCGCTATTTTTTTCATCAGAAATTCTGACAATGGGCTGCACGTCGGAAATTTCTATGGAGAAATGGCATGTTTTTTCTATGAGGAGACATCGGAATTCCAACGTGTGTGTGGTGATGAGACGTAGGACACACTCCTCTTTTTTGACGAGGAGACATTGGAATTTTGACATGTGTGAGACGATGAGACATAAGACACACTCCTATTTTTTTGACGAGGAGACATTGGAATTCCAATGTGTGTGCAACGATGAGATGTAGGACACGCTCCTCTTTTTTTGACGAGGAGACGTTGGAATTCCAACGTGTGTGTGACGATGAGACGTAGGACACACTCCTTTTTTTCTGACGAGGATACGTTGGAATTCTGACATGTGTGCGATGATAAGACATATGACAAGAACGTTGCAGGTACAACAACCTTGTCGGTTGTCTTGTGGTGTTCGTCAGAATTCCGACGTTCCCCAACATTTAAAAAAAAATATAGCAAATTTTATATGGGATGCAGGTCAACTATAGGATTTTGATGCATTGAATGGAATGCCACGTGAAATACAAGAGTTGTGTAATGTCCCCATTCTTGAACTATTCCCACTAAAGCAGTAAGGTACATTTGTGGACAAGGAGTGCCAATCCTTGGACACCATTAGCATTTAGGAGTTAGTAAATTTTGTTAGAAGTAAATATAACTAAATATTAGTAAGAGAATAATAACTGAGGAAACTATCGAGTCTAATAAATAAGATGGTTTCGTAAGGTAAATAAGGGTTGAACCCAAGAGATGATCACCACCAAGACAGAATATCATATGTCTCCATCATATTAAGGGAATGCCTAAAGTAAGGAAGATCTTAAAGATAAGGCCTTGAAGATATCCATCACACTAAGGAGTAAAGAGATTAATAAATGATTCATCAAGAAGAAGTAACTTCTTCCATACCATTAGCCAATATATTTGAATACAAGTCATATCATTACAAAGATAGAATTTAAGATGAATAATACTCCATCAAGGCAATGATGATCATTGAAACAATCAATATTATATGAAAGCTAAAATGATCCTAGGACTGTATGCCAACATCACAATATATACCAAATTTGACTCCCTTTGAATGAATTAATTTGCCAAGCCTTGATGTAACACTGAATAAGTAACCTACAAACAACAGGAAAAACAAACTTTTTTATCAGTACTAAATCCATGTCAAAGGATATAGAGGACAAAAACTATAATATTGAAGCATCTCAAAAAGGGACTAGTCTTAGAATGGAAATAAGCATGAAAACCTTGCTAATAAGGGGGTCGAAGGAGATGTGATACAAATCAAAGACAAATGTAATGATTGGTATCAACCTTTTAGGGATATACTATTCAAGGACGAGGAGAGTGTGGTCAAGAAAGGAATTGGATAGTCAAGTGTACTTCAAAATTCCCTTAGAACAAGATTGAATGATGGTTGTTTGGATTTGGCAGCAGAGTTCATTGATTGGTTTTTGTCCATAGTATGTGGATGTACTTGACAAATCTTGCACCCGGAAGAAACTAGTAAATTCTGCCAGGTAATAGGAGGGAATTGGTCCAAAGTGCCATGATTGTATAACTCATCGATTGAAGTTTGCAGAATTTAGATATTGAGTAGATTTAGGATGGGACTAAAATGGTTTTTCTGGCGACACGAAGCTGTTCTGATTTTTTGGGAAGGAGTCAGATTTGAATTATTCATAGAAATCCTTGAAATTTCTAGAAACTTCTAGGGGAAGGTAGGCTATTTTAGGCAAGTGTATGTTAAAGTTTTTGACAGAGGATAAGATCATCACATATTCAAACAATGGGTTATTATTTTGGGTTGAGCTTCTTATGTAGATAGGAAACGTTGGAGGAGAAGTATGAGAGATTATTTGATATTGACGTGGAGCAGGGAAAAGAGGCGATTAGGGGGCTGGTGGAGGAGATGCTTAGCGGAGATAGACATTGGTGCGACGGATATGTGTACGAAGCAGTGCTCGCGATTTTGGTTGACATGCTTGCTTCCAAGGAGAAGTGTGTTGAGCGACTTGTTGGCTTCATCAGAGATCTTGATATAGATGTTGTTGGTAGTGCGGTTATGGAACTGGAGGACGAATGGGCTAGAAATTTGAATGTTTATTTTAACCCTGCAGTTATTTTTTCAGATTTTGAAGAAGATTTATATGCTGATGATGTAGAGATTGAAAGACAAAAAGAGGATAAAAAGAGGCAAGAGAATTTTTTGGATGAATCCTGGGAGGTCTTTCAGATTTTAGTTATCAATAGTGATTTGGCTCCTTTTCGGAGGATGATGAATACCAAAGATAATTGGTTGACTGAGGAGAGAACTAATAGATTGATAACAATGGGCAACCGAGCTTCCACTATTATACAACTTATGTAATTGGAATATGTGGTTTGTTTGTGGTTTGGGTGGTGGGCAGTGCTGTAAATAGTGGTGCTAAATTTATTTATGCTCAATTACAATAGAAAATATATTTAATTTTAATGAATTTCAAAGGGGTATGCCCTTTCATTTTAAAATTGTTTGGCTCTCATATAAGTATGAGGGGAGTTTTGTAATATTAAGATATCATCAACAAGAAGACTATTTTCATGTTCAAAATTTTAATCAATACAAGTGTTTGCATTTCCTCTACATGTGTTGTGGATAAATATTGTTTCAGTAACCCGTTCTCTTATGTTATTATCTGGAATAGATAAGGTTTCTTTTAAAATTTCTCAGTGTGGAAAATTGGTTGCTTTCATTTTCAATTTGAAAAAATAAGATTGTATATGAAACATAATTGTTCCTTATATTTCTTTCTTAATTGGTCTTTCAGAAGGAAAGTTAAACTCATTTAAGTGAATTGTAGTGGAAGAAGTCAATTTATAAACACTTGGGAGCATGACAACTGACAGATCCATCAAAACGGTGGATTGACAAAACTGTCACATAGGAGTTATATGTGGGATCTTGGAAGACATAAACTCTACGACCCAATAGAAGAGGATAGACACTGATCATTACTTAATTATTTACTCAAAATAATACTTTACTTTTCCATATTGAATAACTTCAATTTAATTCAAGTAGTAGGATTGATAAAGCAGATAGAGAGTAGGGAATAAGTTGAGATCAATAGGGAAGATTAAGGTTAGTAGATAACACAAATAAGAAACATAAATTCTATAAGAATATATAGACTTCAAGCATAAAGATAAATAGATTCTACAAAAACAATCTTGAACTCATTAGTAGCACTCTATTTTGGGACCTTATGCCATTCTGAGATAGGGAGCAAACCAAAGTGAAACATTGAATCTTCTATAAAAATCATTAGTGAAAAGAAACAACTAGTGAGTAGGTATACCCACCTATGTCTTGCAGAGCCTAAAGTGAGGGAGTTAGCAACTTAATTGGTTCACTTCACAAGTTGTCCATATCAATTGGAGAGTTTGAAGATAGGAGTTGGCATTTCCTTAGAACATATCCAATCTATTGATTTGAGATCCAACAGATTCCATGATTAAGGAGTGTTGTTATGTGGGAAATGCTTCTAATGAATGATTGATATGTTGAAATGAAGAATTGGATCAGTTGGTTCCTAAGACACTTGGATGGATTCCCATGATGCTCTGCATCATGATGAAACCCTAAGAGTACTTGAAGTACCATTGGTCACTTTGCATCACCTTCTCTACTCAATCTCGACCAAATTTAGGCATTTATAGGCCCATATGACAGTTACAAACTTTAACCACTCCCTTTTCAATCGATGGCTAAGAACTCATATGCACCTCAAACCTTAGAGACCTTATCAAACACATTAAACTTGATTTGAGTTAGATTTGTTTGGGTTTTGATGAGGCTTAGAATGAATGATAAGTGTTTGAAGAGATCAGACAAATGTCAAATGAATCCTAGATTGAGTTGGTAGTGAGAAGAAAAAGTTTGTTGTCATAGGAAACATGAATGATCAGTCAAAGAAGGGTTTGGTACAAAGCAAGCAACCTACGATGAAAGATGAGACAAAAATACATAGGCTAAAGCAAAAGTTGCCAATATAGAAGACATACTTGAGAAAATGTACTATCTGAGGTAATAAAGGAGAAGAGAGAGGAGTTGACCGAACGCATATATCATGATCTCCATCCCACCAAATCTTCATTTATCAAGTTACCTGGGAAGCATTTATACTTTCATTATATGCAATATATATTTTAAATAGTGATTTAGTATCTGCCCCAACACTTGTTATCCATCTTCATACATAATTTTAAAATGCACTTACCTTACAATTAGACTCCATTTTACAAGAATGAATGTTCAATGGAGAGTCAGAGCTTGGTACATATCCCTATGAGGTAGTGTGTCTATTTTAAAACAAAATGAATAAATGTTAAGGAATGAATAGAGGAAGTGTGTCTATTCTAGAACAAAATGTTGGCATTTGCATGAAGATTACATTAATGATATGTTATGTTGTCATTGATGTCAATTAACCGTTAATGATATTGTTGTAGTATTGTTTTGTAACTCATAGGAAGAATTTGTGGAGTGAACTGGTATTGCTATATATTGGAGAGTTGAACCGGTAACTGGTAAACCCTATCTGTTGTTTTTGGTAAACCCTAACCAATTAAGTTTGGTGAATTAGTTATATTGGTTTATGATCTGATGATGAGCAGAAATGATTATGACACTTATGATTATTGTATAAAGATAATTTCAAGTGCTTTTAGAGAACTGTTGTAAAGGTTTTTGTCTAGGGAATGAGAAAATGTATTTCATATAATGCAAAGCGTGTGATGAGTTACTAAGTTCGATGAAGAGGTGATCAAGGAGTGATCAAGGTTTTCTTGATTTGTGTAGAGATTGCTATGTAATCTAACAGTCATACTTGAACCGACTTGTTTGTAATCTCTATGAGAATTAGGTTTTTGTTGTGTTACCGACCTAATTCATTTGTTTATAAGGTCGATGAAGTTGTTTAGTTTAATGAGTTGGCAAAGAGTTGGAAAACATTAGTTGAGTGTGTGGTTGTCGAACCAGATGATGTATCCGCAGTTTGAGTAAAGGAAGATAAGAGCATGAAATGGATTTGATCAAGCAAGTGTAGTTCTATTCAGGCAGATAAAAAAACCCCTGTTGTTTTCTAACAATTACAGTAGAATTGAAATCCCCTAATCGGGTAAGCTCTAACAAGCTTGGTACTATTCAAATCCTCTAACAAGGTGATCCATTAGCTTGGATTTTCAAATCATATACCGAGGTTACTCCTTACAGGGTATTGCTTCTAACAAGGCATTTTAGTCAATCCCTTAACCAGGTGGTTCCTAACAGGATTAGTTCTTAACAAGACTTTTGTAAAGCTTTAACAGGCTAGGTTCCTAACAGGGCAAACTTCAGAAGAGTTCAAATAGTTATCTTGTGAGTCTCATCTCACTGTGGTTTTACCCATTTGGGTTTCCACATCAAAAATATTTGTGTCAAGTGGTGAATGTTTTTGTGGTTATGTTCTTATGATTGATTTACTTAACTACTTAACTACTTTGATAAGTTATGATAATCAGAAGCATTGAGAAATGAAGTTTGTTGACATATGAAAAAGTATTTGGATGTTTATGAGTTTGAAGTTGTTTACTGTTAATTTGTTGTAACAGTCAACCGGTTTAGCTTATGAGTTTTTATCTTGACAGTGGTATTACATTGATAGTTTTAAGTTTACTTTGAGAGATTGATTTTTGATATTGGTGAAGTTTGTATCAGCTTTTTTATCTACTGATTCACCCCCCCTCTCAGTATTTGACTGGATACTTATTCATTCATCATACCATCAATTGATATCATAGCTTATCAAGTCCTCTAAGGTCTAAGCCTAACAGCTTGAGGTAAAGATCTCGCAGCTCATGATGAAGAAAGAAGGTCCAAATTTTAATAGAGAGAACTATAGGATATGGAGTGACTAAGTGAAAATTTATATCAAGAGTCTAGGAAGCTAGTATTGGGAACATGTCGATAATAAATATGTTGCACCTACTGGGATGTTGACTGATGATCAAAAGAAAGAGGAACAATAAAATCATCAAGCATTGGAGGCTATTATCAGTTCTTTGTCTAATGTGGAGTATGTAGATGTTCACAGTCTAGAGACTGCATATGAGGTATGGAAAAATCTTGAAGAGATTTATAGCGGCGATGAACATGTTAAGATTTCTAAAGAAGAGAGTCTAAGAGGAAATTTTGATGTCATGCGGATGGCTAAAGGTGAGAATATCCAGCAGTATGGTCAAAGGATCAAGGAGATAGTCGGTGAAATTAAGAGTGCAGGAGGTAAAGTGGAAGATTCCACAGTGATCAGTAAGGTACCAAGAACCCGGCTACCAGAATATGCTATCCGAGTTGCAACTATTCAGGAGGTCAAGTCTATTGACAAAACTAAGGTAACTCTTGACTCCATCATTGGCAAGCTTACTGCTTTTGAGTTAAATGGTTATGATGCCAGTGTACAGAAATATGAGTTTGCATTTAGAGCTTCTGTTTCTAACCCATATGTGAGGAAAAGTAGAGATGCCACTCACAGTTATGAATCTAGATCCAACAGAGAAGCTGATGATGAAGATAATTTAGTTGAGCTTGAAGCATTGTTGGCCAAGCGGTTGCCTAGAGGTACAGGTAAATATAGAGGTAAATTACCTTTGAAATATTTTGCATGCAACAAGATTGGACACATAGCTACTAATTGTCCTAATGGTGATAATGAGCACAAACGAGAGAAATTCAAGAAGTATAAGGGTAAAGGCAAAAGAATTTGATGGTGATGCTAATGAAGACATTGTGTTTGTAGCCATTAAAGAAGAGATATCAAACCAGAAGGCATTAGTATCCAGGATGGATAACTCTGATGATTGGATCATTGATAGTGGTTGTTCACATCACATAACTGGTGATTAGAGAAAATTTCTTTCCTTGAAGGAATATGATGGCGGAGTTGTAAGATTTGGTAATGACTCACCCTGCATGGTTAAAGGTAAGGGAACTATTTCTCTTAATGGAAAGAGCAATGCAGATGATGTCTACTGGGTTGAAGGTTTAAAGCACAATCTTTTGAGTGTGGCATAGCTTAATGACATAGGATACCCATTGGAGTTTAAGAATGGTATGTGCAAAATCTATGGCAGCAAAGGTGAACTGATTGTAACCAGGAAGCAAACTAAAGGTAACTTGTTTCACCTTAATCCTAGAGTTAGCAACTGTTTAATTGCAAAAATAGATGATAGTTGGATTTGGAATAGAAGATTTTTTCATATATACTTTTATACATTGTTAAAGTGAGTAAGTCTAAGATAGTGAGAGGTTTGCCTCGGCTAGACAAACTAGTTAATGCTCTATGCAAAGAATGTCAGTTGGGAAAGATGGCATCCTCAACTTTCAAGAGCAAATCTTTTTCAGTGGAACATTTGTTAGATTTGGTTCATATGGATCTTTGTTGACCAATATGGACAAAAAGTATTCAAGGTGACAAATATTTTATGATCTTCACTGATGATTGCTCAAGGATGATGTGGGTCGCATTCTTGATGGATAAGACTGAAGCTTTTAGAAAGTTTAAGGCATTTAAGGCCTTAGCTAAGAAGGAGAGCGGTAAGAAGATAAAGTGTCTAAGGACAGATCAAGGCGGTGAATTTACTTCTAAGTAATTCACTAGATATTGTGAAGAAAATGGTATCAAACGACAACTTTCTGCACCGAGGACACCACAACAGAATGGAATGGTAGAGAGAAACAACCGGTCAGTTGGTTAAGTTGCTAGGATGATGTTGATACAAGGAGGTGTAGCAAAAACGTTTTGGAGAGAAGTTGTCAGCACAATTGTCTACACTATGAACCGGATTTTGGTAAAAATAGGTAAGGACAAGACTCCTTATGAATATTGGTATGGAAGATCACTTGATGTTAGTTATTTCAAGATATTTGGAAGCAAATGTTTTATTAAGAGAGGTGATTATATTAGAAAATTTGAGGCTAAAAGTGATGAAGGTATATTTCTTGGCTATTCCACCAAGAGTAAGGCCTACAAGTGTTTTAACAACCAGACATAGAGATTTATTGAGGGTACTGATGTTCGAGTGGATGAATACCCTGAAGTCTCAGAGGAAACCGATTTGGAGAAAAAGGATGAAGATCCTTACATTTTATTTTGGAACCAGAAACTGTGAAATCTGAAACCGGCAAAGAAAATATTGATGTACCAGTTCAACCGGAACAAATAAATTCAGAAGAAGATGATGATAATGAAGAAGTTGAACCTGAAGATAATGATCATGTTATTCCAAGATGTGTGATACTGAATCACAATCCTGAATAGATTATGTGGGATAAGGATGCTGGAGTACTAACCAGAAGAAGAATCAGAGAGAATTCTTGCACGATCTCCACTATTGAACCAAGAAATGCTAAGGAAGCATTTGGTGTTGATCATTGGGTTAATGCTATGGAGGAGGAATTAGATCAAATTGAGAAGAACAACACATGGACCCTAGTATCCTGACCAATAAATAAAAATGTGATAGGTACTAAGTGGGTATTTAGGAACAAGTTGAATGAAGATGGTGTTGTAGTTCACAACAAAGCTAGGTTGGTTTGCAAAGGTTATGCACAAGAGGAAGGAGAAGATTATGGTGAGACTTTTGCACCAGTGGCAATACTGGAAGGTGTTAGAACTTTACTTGCATTTGCAGCACACAAGAAATTCAATGTATACCAGATGGATGTTAAGTCAGCTAGGGGTTGTACCCCTTCATGAGGTCAGTTAAGCATGATGTAGATTACATTAGTCCCGGAGCTACTTGCATAATTTTACAGAAGGATTGGTGTAGAAGTGTAGTTATTCCACAAGGGGAGCATCAAGTTCCAGATTGTTGATGTTGAACAGTGAAATTTGAGATTACATGTTTTACTTCTAATTTGGCATTGTTTTCAAAGGGGGAGAAGAATTATGTGATTATGGGAAGAAGAACCGGCGACAAGATGAAGACATGGAGAACATGGTGAATACTTGGTAATGTAAACCAAAATTCCTATTCACAATCACAACAACAATCAATAGTATTGATACTTGTATTGCCATCAATGCCAAAGGGGGAGATTGTTGGCATTTGCATGAAGATTGCATTAATGATATGTTATGTTGGCATTGATGTCAATTAACCGATAATGAT
Organism: Cryptomeria japonica; assembly: GCF_030272615.1. NCBI lineage: Eukaryota > Viridiplantae > Streptophyta > Pinopsida > Cupressales > Cupressaceae > Cryptomeria > Cryptomeria japonica. The sequence goes on from NC_081407.1 coordinate 619,944,185, forward strand.
ATTGTTGATATTATTGTAGTATTTTTTTGTAACCGGTAGGAAGAATTTGTGGAGTGAACCAGTATGCTATATATTGGAGAGTTGAACCGATAATCGGTAAACCCTACCTATTATTTTTGATAAACCCTAACTGATTGTATGGTGAATTAGTTATATTGGTTTATGATCCGATGATGAGCGAAAATTATTATGACACATATGATTATTGTATGAAGACAATTTCAAGTGATTTTGGTGAACTGTTGTAACAATTTTTTTCTAGGGAATGAGAAAATGTATTTCATATAATGCAAAGCGTGTGATGAGTTACTAAGTTCGATGAAGTGGCGATCAAGGAGAAATCAAGGTTGTCTTGATTGATGTGTGATTGCTATGTAATCTAACAGTCATACTTGAACCAACTTGTTTGTAATCTTTATAAGAATTAGGTTTTTATTGCATTACCGACCTAATTGATTTGTTTATAAGGTCAATGAAGTTGTTTAGTTTAATGAGTTGGCAAAGAGTTGGAAAACATTAGTTGAGTGTGTGGTTGCTAAACCAGATGATGTATCTGCAGTTTGAGTAAAGGAAGATAAGAGCATGAAATGGATCTGATCAAGCAAGTGTAGTTCTATTCAGGCAGATCAACAAACTCCTGTTGTTTTCTAACAATTACAGTAGAATTAAAATCCCCTAACCGGGTAAGCTCTAACAAGCTTGGTACTATTCAAATCCTCTAACAAGGTGATCCATTAGCTTGGATTTTCAAATCATCTACCAAGGTTACTCCTTACAGGGTATTGCTTCTAACAAGGCATTGTAGTCAATCCCTTAACTAGGTGGTTCCTAACAGGATCAGTTCTTAACAAGACTTTTGTAAAGCTTTAACAGGCTAGGCTCCTAACAAGGCAAACTTCAGAAGAGTTCAGATAGTTATCTTGTGAGTCTCATCTCACCATGGTTTTTCCCATTTGGTTTTCCACATCAAAAATATTTGTGTCAAGTGGTGAATGTTTTTGTGGTTATGTTCTTATGGTTGATTTACTTAACTACTTAACTACTTTGATAATTTATGATAACCGGAAGCATTGAGAAATGAAGTTTGTTGACATATGAAAAAGCATTTGGATGTTTATGAGTTTGAAGTTGTTTACTGTTAATTTGTTGTAATAGTCAACCGGTTTATCTTATGAGCTTTTTTTATCTTGACAATGATATTACATGGATAGTTCTAGGTTTACTTTGAGAGATTGATTTTTGAGATTGGTGAAGTTTGTATCAGTTTTTCTATCTACTGATTCACCCCCCCCCCCCCCCTCATAGTAGGTTGACCAGATACTTATTATTTCATCATACCATCACAAAATAAACTCACAAAACTAATAAGGAATGCATTCACTTGTAATGGGGAACTGTCTCGTAGAAGCATGTTCACAACCTGCAACACTGAATTTGTAACCTGCAAACAAGATGCTTAGCATCAATAAGAATAACAATGGAGCATAATGAAATGTTGAAAAGTGTGTTACCTTATTGAGCTTCTCTCTGTTTCAAGAACAGTTTAATATTCTCTACTTAACAGGGCCAACCATGTGAAGGTAGAAGCTCATTTGCTCACCCCGCCCCCCTAATATCACTCCAAATTCCCTGTTAACGTCTAACATTCTTTCATCCATTAATCAAACATAATATTCATTCATTTTCACGTAGCATTCAATATTAGCACATAACATTCATTAACATTCATTAACACGTAACATTCATCAACATTCATTAACACATATCATTCATTAACATTCATCAACATTCATTAACACATATCATTCATTAACACATAATTGAATTCATTAACACATAAAATCTAGTTGTTAACATATAATAAGATTACAATCATTTATTTATTTTCTTTCTTTTTGAAGCTTGGAGTAAAGAATAATTGGACCATTGTTGTCTTCATCATTTGTCCCATCTTCAGTTCTTTTGCCCTTTGTTTGTGTCTATTTAATGTATGCCTAGTTTTGTACTCACGATGAGGACGCGTATGCAAAGGGGGGTTCACTGCAATAACAAAGAAATGGGTTAAATTCATGAGTTTTATTATTATTGTTACAAGTATTTCATTAATTAAAATATAATTACAGGGGTGCTCTTTACCTGATGGAGCCACATCATCTTCCTGATCATTTTGTCTAGCCTCATCCTCAACATCGTGAACACCCTCTAAATCCTTTGGAGTTGAAACACGAAAGGTTACATTAATCAATACACCAATTGCAATTAAATTTGTTTAAAGGAATAACAATTGTCCTTTATACCCAGTGGGGCCCCATCATGTTCCTGATGTTGTCTACCTGGATCATACTCAACTTGGTCACCACAGTCTACATGCTCTAAAATAAAAACAAAAAAGGTTACATTAATTACTACACCAATTTCAATTAAAGATGTTTAATTGTATTAATCATTACATAAAACTAAATTGTTTAGCACATGAATACCTCCAGTACCAGGATGCACACCATGACCTTCATCATGTGCAGGTTGTGTTCCACCATGTCCAAGTTCCATTCCAACGTCATGTGCATTGTTATGATTGCTTGATTATTTAAAATAAATATAGTCACATAATGTTGGAAATTAACATCAAATAGACTATTGCTCAAGTATTCAAATTTAAATAATTTTCATTTAGCTTATTTACCTATGTGACAAATGCATCCAAATCTTGTGTTTGCCCACTCAATTCTCTTGGGCGTTCATCCATGGCTCCATAGCCTTGTTGGAAGGCAATTTTCATGTCATCTTCTATGGGCACTCTATTGAATTCAAAGCCCTGCATTTTTTCGTAATATCATGAATTTTGCTTGTATTATTTAATGATTAAAAAAATTGCAATTTACTATTTCGATGTGATATTTCATTTATTAATACCTACAATTTGTGCGACAACTTTCATATAATCACCAGAACCGAGTTTGTGTTGCTCATGCTTTTCTAGTCTTTCCTTAGTTGCCTTTGATGTGTCGAGCATTCTATGAAAAGTTTGAAATATGTTAGATTATATAAATATAAAGAGTAATTAGTACATAATTACATTCTTAATAGTATCGCATATTGTCTTCTATCTGGTGGTGTATTTCCTTTTTTCCTTTCAATTATCTCATTTGCATCCAAAATCAGGCCCTTCCACTCCCTCTCTGGAATCATGGGGGGATGCTCATACTTCGTGTTCTTCTCTAAATGTGTCCTATACTAGTCCCTCACATCCTTCAGATATTTGTTAGCTTGGTCAAGGACCTTTCTTTTCTCGAATATGTCATTTCCGAACAACCCAACCAAACGGTTTATGAGTTCATCTTTTAACTTTTTTCTTGCTCATTCCACCGTTTACGTACGGTGGGCCCGAAGATCTCCAATAGAATTTCATTGAGATTTTTATAAAAAAATATCATTTCCTGTAAACAAATCATGGGATGATTAGTCCAAAATGAGTGATCAATAAGTAAATTACAATTAGACTATATATAATAAAAAATTTAAAGTACCTGGAACCTTCTTTATCTTTATGGGAAGCAAATATTCAGTCACCACAAATGTGGTCGACAATGTTCCTGTACCAGCAATATGGGAAGATCAAGGAAATGCTTCTATGGTATCACCACTAGTGGCCTCTGTATCATCATGTACATGTACTGTTGTAGAAAATGAATCCACTATGAAATGCCACCAAGAAAGAACACTTCAAGGGAGATAAACACATAACAAAAGAGAGAGAAAAATAGGGATTTACCAACTCCGGGGTCAATATGATGTGCACTAGAGGATGTTTGTATGCTACGTGTTGTCGATATTGCAGTTGGCAATATAGGTGGGGATGATGGCCTCTTGTGAGGTGGCATTTGCACAAGAACATGGACATCGCCTGAAGAATAATACATTAAATATGCAAAACATTAAATATACATTAAACATACAAAACATTAATCTTGTTAGATGTCTCAAACCCATCCACTTGGTGTATCTAGAAGAGTTTGTACTTGAATTATGCCTCTCATATATATTGAAATTGTTGATGAACATGTTGAAAGGGTAGACTGGATCAGTTTGGATCCTTGGAAAGTTGGTAGTTTTGTAATGTCCGCCAAAATACCCCAGAGAAATATAGCTAAATACATACCAATTTAATTTTTTTTATATACAACACATAACATCACTTAAGAAATGCAACAAGCACGCAACTACATTTAAGTATTATGAACATAGAGTAAATCACTCAAGCTATTCAAACAATTACACAAGCAGAATACAATAAATCATTACTACTAACTCCCTAGGGTATCTCAATGCCATTACTTGATCTACCTACATAAGTAATAAGCATTTACTTTATTCTAGATCAATATCACATAATCTTATACATTATACACACATGGGTACAACCTAGTACTATCTAACACTCATGATATGCAACCTACTTAATCTTTCATTTAATATGAGATTCTATCTTTCAATGCAAAGCTATTTCCCTTTTCACTTAGGTTCATTTTATACACCAAGTCCAAATGTTCCTATTACCAAAAACCAACCTTCGACTATGAACATCACCATTCACATACTGAAATTAACCCTTACATTGCATTAACATAATTTCCATTTATGATTAACTTCCACATAATCTTTTATGATTCTATGCTTATAGCATACTTATCACTTCATCATTATTCCTAAAGAACATAAGGCAATAGTCACAAGTCTTCCTAAACGTTTAATCCATAGCCATTTAATTCTCTTAAAATCTCTTACACTATATCAATTAATCAACAATCATTTTATTACAAATCAAGTAACTACACGAATTCATCTCAACACAAACTAAGATACAATATCCTAATTCTGTAACGATTAATAACATCCACCAAAAGGAGATATAATCTTAAACCATAACACTTGATACATTCTAGTCCTTTTCTAAAAGGCAAGCATTCATTTTACCATCTACCCATACACTTACTAGAAATTTCCATTAATAAGATTAGTGATCCATTCAATAAGGACATCCCTACAATATCTTCATACGGAACATTCAATAACATCCCAAGCATTATAAGATTTCAACCCAACCATTAGTACACTATCTACAAAGTATGATACTATAATTTCAAAATCTTAATCATCAAACATAAACATGTCCTAATATATCTTCCAATATTACTCATACTCATACATCCTACCAAAGCTTAGGATTTCTTCTACTTAAAGAAATTAGTTAGAGACATCATTTCAATACTATTACTATCATCATGACATTTACACCATTTCCTTTTAACATGGCTCATCAAGCATACGAAATGCATCATTGAACTTTAAACCACAATACTTATCCACATCTCAAACATCCATTTCATCTAATATAAATGTGTTACAATACAAATCGAGGTTCATCGTTACAATTATATACCATAATCAAAACTATCACTACAACTAGAACAACATAGTTATTTCTCATAAACATGACTTCTTTTACAACCATTACATAATAATTTCATTACATAATTCACACCATCATTTAAATTCTTGCTACAATTATTATCCATGAATAATCTGAAGAAGCATCCCATCCACGCAAGAAGAATCCAAAGACAGGAACATCCCAATGGTTTAAAAGCACCAACCACCCGACCATGTGGAACCAAAGGAACCACCCCCCGTACTAGGAGATGACACAAGGTCCCAACACACACTCTACATATAGACTGACACTTAAAACCAAAGAGACTAAACAATACAAGGATACTCAAGCAAGAATCAATCACGAGATAATAAGAATGAACTCCCAGAGGCGTAAAACTCATCAAGACATAAATGCTCCAATAAGCATAATCATAAATCACAAAGGGGGACATGTGGAGCCATCTCAACCTATGAGAGACCAAGGGAGATTAGCTTGTTGTCTTCACGAGCTTCTCATGCTTATCCTAAAACATCCTCCCTAGGACATATTTTAGTTCATGACATAAAAGAGTATAAAATATAAACCTTTTTTGAACTTATGTTATAATTAAATATTTCATTACTGCTTACTTCCAAGTTTTTTGCTCTTTGCATCAATCGTTGAACCCTCTCTTTTATTGCATCGGTTTGAGGGACTCGGTATGCCAAAGCAAGATTTTATCTATTAATTTTTTTTGGAATCTTTCTCATCATTTCGATAGGGTTTGTGGAATATGTGATGTCATCATCGCATAATAGTGAGCCCATCTCTGTATAGATGTCATCAAGTAATACGGGTGCCTTTCCCCAAGCATCCATCTGTGCCAAGAATATTAGTAACATTATCAAAATTAATCCAAAACCCTAAAGAAAAGAACATAATAATATAATATTTTGCTTCTATCTAATTTGTACAATTACAATGAGGTTTACCTGGTGGTTAGAAGGGCTAGGAGCTACATCCCTATCTGTGCTATGTGTTGGATGAATGCCACCCTGTGACAAAGATTAAATATAAAAAAATATTAGCGAAATGAATCCAATAGACTTAGAAAAAAAACTCAATAATAAAATCCAGTAATAACACCTAATACCCCTAGCATGTCTATCATCACCAAGCTTTTGTATTTAACATGGCAAAAGGTTGAAGCTATGAAAGTTTTCTTTTACTCAATATAAAACCTCACATACTATAACCACATTGTCCTAAAATCATCCCTAATAGACCTAAGAAAGATCAGCAAAATAACCCACATTAAGCAATATTTTATATCACGATAGCTAACCCAATCTGATAAGTCAATGTTGGACATAGTTATCAGCATAGTTATACCGAGCACAAACATTGATATGTATATCAAAATAATTACTAAGGGCGGAATAGCAATATTTCACAATGTCGATAGAGTAAGGTTATACCAATACACATCTAGGGATCACTTATAACAATACAGGGCCCATCAGAATAACATGTAAGATCAGGGTAGGAGTGGAAGGCTATCCAGATAGTGTAAACTATCCCGATCGAAGAAAGTTTTGAAACTCATCGGAATAACCCTTTAGGTCAGAGTAACCTATCAAGCACATCCCGACTAGTGAAACTATTCCGATAGTCAGGGAATAAAGTAATATCGGAAAAACTATTTTGATAAAGGAGTCTGCAAACCGAAAACATAAACATTGAAGAAGCTTAGTCAGATTACTTACTCTGATAACATACCATGAACTGGGATACACATGTCGGGATGACTTATGATGAATTCAAGGATAAATCCTCTATTGGTATTGATGCTCTGCAAAAAGGACAAGGTTAGGATAAACAAACACCTGAACAAGAAACAACAAGAGTCAATTGTTAGATGTTAGAAAATCATAAATTAAAAACTATCCTAAACAAGCATATCAAGAAAGACACTACTAAGCAAAAAGAAAGCTTAAGGAATCTACAAAAAGCAACTAAGCTCCTCCAAATGCTCTCTACCATGTTGGTAGTTTCTCCTTCCTTGTTCCTCTCGTCTCCAAGTTCCAAAATAGTGTAGCTCTCAGTAGCTTTTTGCACTATGGATGCTTATGGAGATTCAAGATTAAAGATGATCTCAAGGTTATGCTATGCAAGTGTAAAACAAACTAATAAAACATATTATGAAAAAGAACTAAGATTTATTTTAGTCCAAGATGACAATATATGAGTTATTTATGCTAAATGCTCTCTAAAATTGACTATAGGTTAAATGTATACAAATTTTCAGGATCTGGATTATGAAGAAATGGGCTCTATTTATAGGAAAAATGGAGCAATGGATGGTTGAGATTGAGTAATCTCAACAAGGGTCAAGATTGAATGTTTTGAGATCCATGTGAGGGCTTTCAACCCAATCCCAGGATGACAAGTGTCAATGTGAGATAGGTTGAGAGGAGAGGGAATAAGCATTAAATGTTTGACATGACCTGAAGGTTAACTTGGAAATTAAGGTCAAGGTTAGGTTGAATGGATAAATTCTTTATTCAAAGAATAAAGCTTTTATCCAATGGATAAACTCTTGTGCAAAGGCAAAAGGGATAACCATGGTCAAAGCAATAAATGCTTGAGGAGACACATGAGTGCAAGTTGAAATAACCATAAATGGTTATGTAAGAGCCATTAATGGTCATGTAAGAGCCATTAGTGGTTTTGGAAGACTTTGGAGGTTAAATTTTTTAACACACAAAGCATTAAATGCTTTTCAAAGACTTTGAAGTCTTTGAGAAGTGACTCTAAGTTACTTAGGAATGTGACAATAATTAGGGGATGGATTAGGCTAATTAGGAAGGGTTTAGAAGAATCTAGAAGGGGGTTTAGGAATGCAAGTGGATTTTGTGGGTGAGGGAAAATATGATTTTATTAAAATAAAATTCATTTATTTCAATAAATAGGTGCAAGTTGCATTTGTAGGAAAATGCAAGTGGGGGGGGGGGGGGGATTTTAATAATTTAAATAAATGTTTTATTTAATTTATTTAAAAGAGGAAAGAGGATTAAATGAAATAAATATGATTTATTCATTTAATTGATTTTGTGATTTTGGTATAATGAATTAATTAAAATAAATTGAATAATTTATTTAATTAATAGGAGAATGTGTGAAGATGAATTAATTAAATATTAATTTAATTAACCGATGGCTAGTGGATTTTTAATTAAATAAATAGCAAATATTCATTTAATTAGAATGGACAAATTTATGTGACTACATTTGCCCCTCTTTGAGACGGTGTGGTTTATAGCGTCGTTTCAAAGAAAGAGAAATAGGTGTGAAGAAATGCCCCATAAAATATAGATTTAATGGGTGGTATGCCCCCTCGAGAGATGGGCCAAATTTTTTTCAAAAAATCAGGCGATCTCTCGAAAAAGAATGAAAATTGGTAGGGTAATAGAAGAGAAGAAGTGAGCAATACGGGTGAAAAATAGAAGAAATCAAAGTGAATATGGAGAAACAACAAGCCAACAAGTACCCTGAGGTCATGCAAGAGATACAAAGCAGATGTAGTGTGTGGTTTGGATTGATGGTATATAATTGATCAAAATTAGTTGAACAATCTGGTGCAATTGGTTTAATTGCCCCGGCCAAGTCAAAGCGTGACAGTTGATGTTAGTTGGTCGCTTGGATAGGATAAAGTCTAAGTAAGTGAATCAAAGTGACCTAATGTGACTTAGACAATTGATGTAATTGCCTGATGAAGTCAAGGTATATGAAGCAAAATACTCATTGAGACGTAAACAATTGATGTAATTGTTTGTTAGATTGTGTTTGGATTGGTTGATCAATTAATAGTGTGTGCGTGGGATGGATGGTTGTGGTGAATCATAGCAGCCTCATTGAGACTAGGTCATTATGATAAATGCCCGATGTAGTCTAGGTTTACCATGATCGATTACCTGTTGAGACCCGAAGAAACTTGATCAGAGTATCTGTTGATAGTCTAGGTGTGTGTGTATCGATGTGCCTGTGCAGATAGAGTAACTGGCTTGTTTATGTGGATGACTGAGGATAGGAAACATAATCCCTCCTATTTAGAGATGGATGGTGATGAAGGTGGCTTGATTGATTTGATGGGGCACAATGAAGGGATTAGGATGATGTTGATGATCAAGATAGGGAGGGTGAGGGGGGGATTTGATGTTAGATAGAAGAAATGGAGGACCTATGACTCATTCCTATGGAAGAAGAGGAAAATAGAGTATGCATTGTTATGACTATGTATGAATGATATGCAACTATTTATGAATGTATGAATGGATGGAATGCAACATAATGCAAGATATACAGATGAGGTGAAATGACAATCCATAGTGCTTTATTTTTCATCAGTGAGCTTGAAAATGTTGTAAGAAAATACAAGCAACTTGACATAATGATTCAAGATGACTTGAGTATTCCTTACATGGATTTTGATATAGCAAGTTAATACAAGAAACTTGATATAATGGATCAAGTTGACCTGAGTATTGCTTGCGGAACAGACAAGGATTATCTCCTTTCATGCATGACTTGGAACGTCCTCCTTGATCTTTTGTCGATCATATCCTGAGACAAGTGCATACCGTAATAAGAGATAAAAACCTTTATTCAGTTTGGATGAGGTAGGAGGAACTAAAGAAAGAGCATTGTACCTGTAATTAAACAACATAAATAAAGAATAAAGAATATGGACCCTCCATAATGGTGCATGCTCATATGGTCGAGGTATACACTGTAGTCAGCAAGCCATAATGATCCATGACTGTATGTTACATATGATCACGTAGCTTAGTGAACTTCCCATGTAGACACCATTAGTACATGCCCTATAACTTCATCGAAATAATCTGCAGAAGATACACAAACAATGCTGTAAGAACCTGATATAAATAACCCATAAATCAACCAAGTATTTGATAGCTTAAACAAAATTTTCTTGTCAAAGAAAATGTCATCTTGTCTTTGGTTTGGTAAGGAAGGATGCATCCTTGTTGAAGACAATTTTGAGTGTTGATGTTGATTGTTTGGTTGATTGATAAGTGGTCATTTTGTGGAGTATATCACAATGTTTGCTTGGGTATCTACTTTGAAAACATATGTACAGGGTGTTGCCATGTTTTTGATTGATTTTTTATGTTTTCTGATGTTTTTTTGGATATTTTGAGATAGTTTTGAATGTTTTTGTATTTTCTGAGACAATTTTGAATGTTGAACCCCAATGAATCACAAGATAATGTAGAATCCACTTCCATCAACCAGGTTAAGGGCATTGCCCCCAATTTAGAGAGGACTATGAAAAAGCGAGATGCGAGACACATGAAGTACTATCTCTTGATTGCAGATCAATAACGAGCCATGACTTCGGATGGATAGATGAGGGGGTGAAATGAATGTGATCACAACAAGTTTGAAAGACAATGGAGCCATAGCCTTTACAAGTGGCGCCTGTTTGCCAGGTTTTCACCATCGCACTTACCCAAGGTGCCACCAGAGTAGTTGTTCACCGTTTGGATGCATGATTTTTCTTTACTATTTTGATTATTTTTGATACTTTCTTCAGGACATTTATGTGAATATTTTTGGTTGATCTTTCGGTATTAATGGGAGACTGATGCTCTGTGCAACTCATGTATAAAACCATTTGAGGTGCATGCTATTGATTGGATCTGCTAGCGGTTCTCCCTCTGAAGTAGCCAACTGATATGCCCCAGACCCAAAGACAACAATGATAACATATGGGCCCAGCCAGTTTGATTCAAACTTTCCCTGATGTTCTCGGTTGGGTTGGTTACAAGGGTTTTCTTGGAGAACAAGATCGCCAACCTCAAATGTACGAGGTCTAACTCAGTGATTATAGCTTATGCTCATGCGTTGCTTATAGGCTTTGAGGTGTTTGTATGCAGCTTGTCATTTCTCATCAAGTAGTTCCAAGTCTTGAAGACGTGATACTCTGTATGCTTCATCATCTATCAGGTTATGCAAGGAAACTTGTAGTGATGGTATCTCAACCTCAATAGGTAAGATAGCTTCTGCACCATAGACCAGTGAGTAGGGAGTTGCACCTATAGGGGTTCGAATGCTAGTTTGATATGCCCATAGTGCTGGATTCAATTGAACGTGCCAATCACGACCGACATCATTGACTATTTTCTTTAGGATTCTCAATATGTTCTTGTTTGATGCTTCGGCCTGACCATTGCCTTGTGGGTAATAGGGAGTGGAAAAGCGGTGTTGGATGTGAAATTTCTCACAGAGTTCATGAACATCTTGATTTTTGAAAGGAAGACCATTATCTATGATGATGGACATGGGTACACCATACTGATAGATGATGTAATTGAGGATGAATGAGGCAATCTGCTTGCCAGTAACTTGGGTAAGTAGAACAGCTTCGATCCACTTTGTGAAATATTTGGTGGCGGTAATAATGAATTTGTGACCATTGGATGAAGATGGATAGATTTTACCCACAAGGTCAAGACCCCATTGACAAAAAGGCCATGGTGTTGTGATTGGTTGCAATTCCTGTGTTGGTGCATGTATTAGGTCTCCATGAACTTGGCATTTCTTGCACTTTCTGACAAAATAGTAGGAGTCTTTTTCCATAGATGGCCAGTAGTATCCAGTGCGTAGGAGTTTCTTGGCTAGTGATGGACCACTTGCATGAGTTCCACAAATTCCTTCATGTACCTCTTCCAAGGCCTTTGTTATCTCATCCTGTTCCAGACATCGAAGGAGAGTACCATCAAGACTACATCGGTATAGGGTTTCGACAATAATGGTATATCGAGCAGTTTGGCGAATGAAGGTTTTAAGTTGGTTATTTGATTGGTTAGGAGGAAGTGTGTGATTGTGGAGATAAGTGTAGAACTCATCGTACCATGGGGATTCAGAACCGACAAGGTGACATATCATCTCGGATTCAGGGATATCATAAGCGGGAATCCAAAGTTGCTCTACCAAGAACTCGTACCGTGTTGAATTCTGTGGAAGATCTAGAAGAGATGCGATAGTAGCCATAGCGTCAGCAGCTTGATTCTAATCTCTTGGTATCTGCTCAAAGGTGATAGTAGTAAATGATGCCTTTAATTTGTCCACCATTTTCTTGTATGGCATGAGTTTATCATCCTTGGTCTGATATTCATTTGTTGCTTGTCGAATGACCAGTTGGGAGTCGCCATATACTTGTAGTTCTTGTAATTTCCATTGTATGGCTAGCCTAAGTCCTGTGATCAAGGCCTCATACTCTGCTATGTTATTGGTGCATGGAAATGTGAGCCTGTAAGACTTCAGGATGCTGTCACCTTGAGGTGTGATAAACAGAATGCCTACCCCCGAGCCATGCCTAGTGTACGAACCATCAAAGTATAGTTTCCATGGTTGTGCTGTTGTGATCATGAATATCTCTTCATCTGGAAAATTGGAAATGAGAGGATGATCGCCTATGAGTGGTACCTGGGCCAACTGATCTACAATAACTTGTCCTTTGATAGCCTTATGGTCCACATACTCGATGTCAAATTCACTTAAAATCATCACCCATTTGGCCAAGCAGCCTGTCAATGCTGCTTTGCTGAGTAAATACTTGAGTGGATCAATCTTTGCAATGAGTTGTACTTTGTGTGTTAACAGATAGTGCCTTAGTTTAGTGGCTACCAAGATTATTGCTAGGCAAGCTCGCTCAATAGGTGTATAATTGATTTCATAGCCAACCAGTGTGCGAGAGATGTAGTAAACAACACACTCTTTCCCTTCTGCATTATGTTGTGCCAATAGGACACCCAATGTTGTACTTGTTGCTGAGATATAGAGTAACAGGGGTCTTCTTGGATCTTGTGGGATCAGCAATGGTGTATTCATGAGATAGTATTTAAGCATCTGGAATGCTTGCTGGCATCTGGTATCCCACTGAAAGCGGATGTTCTTGTGTAGCAGGTGTGTGAATGGGTGACACTTATCTGCCAGTTGTGCAATGAATCTTTGGATGGATTGTAGCCATCCTTGTAATGTCCTTAGCTAACTGATGTTCTTTGGTGGTGGCATGTCCATGATTGCTTTGACCTTTGCTAGATCAACCTCAATACCTTTGCTGGAGACAATGTATCCAAGAAGTTTCCCTGAGGTTACTCCATAGACACATTTCTTTGGGTTGAGTCGAACATGATATTGTTCCAGTCTATCAAAGATTTTATCTAATATGTCGAGATGACCTTCTCTGGTGAGTGATTTTGCTAGTAAGTCATCAACATAATCTTCCATTATAGTATGCATCATGTCATGGAAGATGGTGGTCATTGCTTGTTGATAGGTCACTCCTGCATTCTTGAGACCGAAAGGTATTACATTCTAGCAGTATGTGCCCCATGGACATGTGAAGGCTATCTTATGTTGATCCTCTGGTGCGATCTTTATCTGATTGTATCCGAAAAAACCATCCATGAGTGAAAGCATGGCGTGTCCTACTGTTAGGTCTACTATGATGTCGATGTTTGGTAGGGGAAAGTCATCCTTAGGACATGCCTTATTTAGATCTCTGAAGTCAATACAAATACAAATGCCCCCATTTGGTTTGCCGATAGGAACAATATTGGAGATCCAGTCTGCATAATGAATTGGTCTAATGAAACCAACATCTAGGAGTTTCTTGAGTTCTGCTTTGACTAGTATCACAATCTGAGGATTCATCTTACGAAGCTTTTGCTTGATAGGTTTGGCTCCTTCTTCTATGGTGAGGTGATGCATGACTAGATCAGGATCAAGCCCAGGCATGTCTACATATGACCATGCAAATTTGATCTGACGATTTTGAAAGAACTCTACAAATTTAGGCTATTCTTCTGAAGTTAGAAGAGATGTCAGGTGTATTTGGTGAGGATTTTTAGGAGTCCCCACGTTGTATTCTTTTGTTTCCTCGATAAGAATCGTTGATTATTCCCATTGTGTGCTATAGGGAAGGATGTCAAACCTTTCATCCTCAGGCGCCTCAGAGAGGTTTTCACCATTGGATATGCTCTTTCTTTTTACTTTTGTTGGATCAAACAGTGCCATGGTGTGGTTTTCACTGGAAGATCCATGTTTTATTGTTATATTTTTGCAGCTGAAGGGTTTGGCATCCACCCCAAAGTATGATGCACTATTAAGTTCTATGGCGAATCCAGCTTTGTGATTCCCGCTTGGTATGTTATCTTGTAGTTCCAACAAGTCAATGATTGCCTCATCATTTTGGAAAAGGTCAAGACATGGGGGATTAGGTTGGTTCCATTCAATGAGTTCAGGATGGATAATGGGCATTACTTCATCGGTTAGGTTAAGTTCGTTAGATGTGTCAGTGAGGCTTAAGATGTTATGGTGAAGGTCGTTGATGGTACTCTCCCTGTCAGAATCAGGCGTAGGATGTGACGTAGGGTATGTGGAAGAAGTTTCCAGCTCAGGAACCCAAGAGGTCTTTATCTGTGCTTCTCCATAAACAGGGATGTCTTTGCGAGGGGGAGGTAGTGATGTGTCTTCCTCATCTGAAGCATTAAGCTAGACGGAATCAAATTCCCATTCATGAGAGTCAGTCTCTGAATCACTTTCCAACATCCGATTACTATACCATACTGGGATGTCCTTTGTGTTAAAGACTACAAGTGTGATCAGTTGATGTACCTTTGTAGATGAAATGATCAGAGCTGCAAGAAGGATTATGGGGATCAATGAATCCGATACGGGGAGTATCAGTAGTGTTGACTTTGCTGCTTCTACTGGAATTGCTGGTGTCATAGATACTGCTATGGGTTCTGATATAGTCATTGCTGCTAATGGTGCTATTGATGTTATTGTTGTTGCTGATGGGATTGTTGGTTTGATTGGTGGGATGATTGGCATTGTAGATAGTTGTGTTGGGATTTTGAGCCTCGGTGGGGGAGTTGCGATGGTATTTGATGTTGCTTTGATAATAAAAGGTGTCCTCTTTGCAATAGGCTGACATAGTGGTTTGCTGGGTTTTCCTTTGAATCTGAGTTTAGGAAAGATCTCCTTTTCAAAGCCTAGGCCTGTATTATCCTTGGGCTTTGATTTCGGCAGCAGTGGTTCATGTCTTCCTTGTTTGCAAGGTCCCAAAGCACTCTGACCATCATAACCCATTCTTTGCATAATGAGGAGGCCTTTGCCATACTGATCTGTGGGAAGTGTAGCTTGTGGCATATCAGTGGTAATGGGATCTTTATAGATCCATTCCGCTAAGTCCTCATCTTTGGTTTCTTCTTCTTGACTCTTCCCAAGGATGAAAGGCATCAAAGCACATGCTAGCATGATTAGTGGTTGTTGAAGTAACTACTGCGGTTTGCCATATGTTCTAGGGGAAGTGGGCATTTGTCCCACACAAAAGAGTTGACTCAAATTGTATTCCCCAGGACCTTCCTCTGCTATTTTCATTTTAAGCTTTTCTTGATTGGGTATAGTGGTGTTTGAACTGGCAAGAGAGGTTGGACTTATGTATGAGGTGGAGGAGATGGCTTCTCTATTGTTAGGAATGGTAATATCTGGTTGATGACTGATGTTATGACAATATGCAAAGGGATTTACATCGCCTAGGATTGTGATCTCTACACCGTTATGAGGGAATTTGATACATTGATGGTAGGTAGATGGAACAACTTGCATGGCATGTATCCAAGGTCTTCCTAACAATAGATTGTATGGCAGAGGAAGGTCTAGAGCTTGACAGATGATGTGCTTCACCACAGGGCCCACTCGTATTGGTAGTATCACCGCTCCTTTGGATGAATGCTTTGCAACGTCATAGGCTTTGATTGTGATCTTCTTGCGAGGATCCACTGATTCTATTGCATATCCCAAAGCTGTGACCAACTGTAGTGTACAAATATTCAGGTCGGCCCCATTATCGATCAAGACTCGCTTGATCCTATGCTAGTTGATAAATTCTTCAATGTGTAAGGAAGCGTTATGAGGTTGCTGGAAGGAAGAGTTGTCACTTTCGGACAAAGTGAGACAAGGTGATGACTTTACACTTCCAACCATGGCTTGAAATTGATCTGTATTTAGGTTTGCAGGGACTGACGCCTCTTGGAGAGCTTGATCCAAGATTGTTTTATGAGATGGAGATAGGCACAATAGCTCTAAGATAGATATCAATGCAGGCATTTTGTTTAACTGTTCCACAAGATTGTACTGCTTTGGGATAGATGGGGTGCCTTGTGGAGTTGCTTTTATGGTAATCTTGCTGCGGCGTGTAACAACATTGCAAGTGGAGCTAGGATTTTTGATGGTGATAGTTGTGATTTGTTCACTGGCATCGTACAGGTGATTTACAGTATAATTATACGCAACTTGCGTATAATCAATGGTATCAATGCCTCTCCTGGAAGTGGAAGGACCCCTTTGATTTGGTGATGGAAGTGGATTTTTGAACATCAGATGATCATTGTTCGTTGTTTTTGGGTCATGTCCTTCAATTTCAATTTCACCTCGGTCAATAAGATCCTAAATAAGATCTTTCAATCTATGACAATTTCTTGTCTTGTGTCCTCTCCCTTGATGGAAATCACAATGTTCAGTATCCCTCCACCATACAAGTTTGAATTGAGGTTCATAGTTTGATGTTTTAGGTAGGGTTACCAGATTTTGAGAAACCAGTTGTCGCAACACTGTTTCGAAGGGTTCCCCTAAGGGAGTGTATGTTCTCTTTTGTTTTTGTTGATGAGGTCGGGGTTCATTGTGAGATGTAATGCATCCTTGATTTGGAGGAGCAACTGTGTTAGCCTGAGGTGGGGGATTTTGTCCTGCAAATCGAACTACAGGTTGTGCACTTTTGATAGTTCTTGCATCCACAACCCTGTCGTTGATGATTTTTTTTGTTTTGTTCTAGAAGCTTGGTTTGTCACTATTGAAGCGTGGGCGAGGACCACCCTTTGGTTCATTATAGATTTTGATAAGTCCTTTCTTGATGAGAGCTCGCTCACATTTTAATCCTTTGGTGATCGTGTCATTGAAAGAGTCTGTGTCTTTGACATCCAGGTAAAATCCCATTTCTTCGTTTAAGTTGGAAATAAATATTTCCACTAGTTCTTGTTCAAGTAACTGAAGAGAACGTCTGCTAGACATTTGACGCCATCATTGCAGGAATACTGAGAATAGTTCACTTGGTTTTTGTTTAGTGTTACATAGATCAGCCATGGTGATATCACGTTCAATGTTATGAGGGTAATGTGCTAGGAACTTCTGGATGAGTTCCTCAAATGTCCTAATGCCACTTGGTAATTGGGAAAACCATGATGTGGTTGTTCCTCCCAAGCTTTGGGAAAAAAGGTGTATTAGGTATGTATCCTCGTATGCTACTTCGAGGCAAGCTTAATGGAATTCTCTGACATGATCGTGAGGATCTCCTTTTCCTCGATACTTTTTGAATTTGGGTGTTTTGAAGCCTCGTGGAAAAGATGGCATATAAAGATTCCTATCAAAGGGATAGGGAAAAATGTCATTGAGTGAAAATTGATTAGTTTTCACACCACTATGAAGCTGTTGGGTGAGATTTTCAACTTGTTGCCGCAACATCTCTATTTCATTTGGAGGAGGAGGTGGGTTACCTCGAGGAATGTTATATCTAATGGGATCTCTACCTCTTTCATCTTCATGGTGACTTTGTCATTCTGATGCTTGTCTTAGTTGTGCAAGATCAAAGTTAGAGGGGAGTTTGGCTCCTTCTTGAGCAAGCTTTAAAAAGTGAGCATCCGCATTACTCCTGAATATTTCATCAAAAAGTCTGTTAAAGAGAGGGTTGTGTTGAGCCCTTTCTATTGTTGTAGGAGTAGGAGTACTTGGGTTTTCGTCATTAGCATTTCCTCCAAGTGCTTGAAATTCATTGATATTTTCCTCCTCTTCTTCTTCAATTTCTATTTCTCATTGCCTTGACTGTGATCGGGTATGAGCCATTTTGTTTACAAGTTTTTGTTGAAGTTGGGTGAAAATGATGATGAGTTGTTGATGAAATGAAAGATTGATGGTTGGTGAATTGTGTTGCATGTGGATCTCTAGCACTTTAAAGGTAGATGTGACCAAAATTCTTTCTTTGAATTGCTTGTTGTTTTTGATAAGGTTTGATGTGATAAGGTTTAGAGAAATGTGAGATGTGTTACAGACTTAACTACCTAGTAATGAGAGGATTCATGCATAAACTAGTTTTAACCTGCATAGATATGTCTCTTAGGATTAACTTATCCTAGATGTAGAAACAATCTAAAAGTGATGTGATGTGTTTGATTCAAGCAATATCCAAAAGAGAACTTAGGACAAGAACCTCTTAATGTTTTGAGAGTTGAAGATGAAGTGATGATGTGTGAATGAGATAATGGATGAAATGTTTTAACTTCAATAAAAGCTTTGTGTCACAAATGGAACAAATTCTACCTCTTCCCTTTCGAGCATTGGTGACATTTCTTGAGCTACGATGTATGTGATACAAATGTTTGGGAAGAAGTTGGGATTGATCTTGCCTCCTTGGTTTTTGTGATAACTCAAAGCTCTATATTGCATAAAAGCTATGCGGTTTAATGACTTTGAATCAAATTCGTTTGATTTGCCTTGAAGGTAGAGACGCATGTGATGCAGAAAAGCTCTAGAGACAAAAATTTGTCTATTTAGATAGAAGAATTTCTTCCTTTTGATCAAAGCCTTTGAGCTCAATGGTCTTCTTTTCAAGTTGATGTTTTGATGAAGATTCTTCTTTCTTAAGATGTGAAGAATGGTCATATAGTTTGAAACTTTGCTTTGTTTTTGATCTTTTTGGTTGTTTTTGAAAAATGTTTGGTTGGATGAATACTTGTTTTGATTTTTGGATTTTATGATGTTTCTTTTGATAAGAAAACAAAGCAAGCACACAAACACAAGAATGTTGCCTTAGAGGCACAAATGAGTATGGGTCTAGATCAACCCAATCTTTGGACTTTTTATGACCCTTTCCTTTAAGTGTATTTTAGGTGTTTTTCTTTCCAAAGCCTGAAGTCGGCTCAATTTGTACTTGGTCTTGACTTAAAAGCAAAAATACTTCAAACACTTTTTATCCCTAAGGTTAAATGGCCAGTTGTGATAAATTCAGCCCCACATCTTGATATTTCTTCGACTTTGGTACTACATACCTTATGAATCCCATCGTGGCAGGTAAGGATGTGATATACTAAATCTTGCGCGAGCATAACAAATAGATGATCCCTATGATGGGGGAGTCACCACTTTCATCAAGCCACAAGTGACTTTTCAAAAAGCTATGTTTCTACTCAAGGAAATATGTATGCTGAGTATCTTGGGAGCAAAACCATCTATGCTCTTGCACTGAATTGTATCTCAAACATTCTCAATCAATAGAACGGGTGGGCTTCTACTTAAAGGTGTTTATTTTTGATATTTTTGGACATAAGTTCATTCTGCAATGACTTACTTAAGAGCCTTTTAACTTGTGGTGGGGCCCATTTGTCCTTTCGGCAAGTTACATTGTAGGAATAGCTATACCCAAGGCTATAGATTTCTCTCTCACCTGATTTCTATAGTGGCTCGAAGGAGTTACCGTGCGAGGTCGTTCCTAAGAGTGATGTGTCTCTTGGCAGGCCTCTCTTAAAAAGATAACACTTGAGTGTTACTAACACTTTTCTCTTGCACCTAGGACCACGAAAGCCAAGGGAGAGGATAGTGTGTGTTAGAAGTAGGACCACTCAACAAATTCTTTTGCACAAGTGTGCCAAACACGAAATGCACTTGTTTGTCATCACAATGTGTTTTAACTATTTGGAGATGTTGCTCCAACAATCATGATGTTGTTTTTAACTTCAAATGCAAAGGTTTGAGTAAACTAGAACTTTGAAAATCCTGGTCAACTTAATTTGAAGCACGTATGCATGAAGGAAAATCGCTTTGCAAAAATTGAAACAAGTTGATTGTGAATTTTATTTGCACCAAAATGGAAGTGTGGATTGTGAATTCTTAGTTTGATGCAAGAAAGAAATTTGTCTTGTCTTGTTTTAAGCACCAAATAAAGTGAACCTAACTTGCAAGAAAACAAATTTGTTTTGTTCAATTTTAAAGCACTAAAAACAAATGATCCTAACTTGCAAGGAAATGGAAGATTGTTTTTGTCCAATTTTAAAACACCAAAAACAAATTTATCCTAACTTGCAAGAAAAGGGAAAATTGTTTTTTTGTTCAATTTTAAAGCACCAAAAACAATTTTATTTTTATTTTTAAGGAAGTTAGCTTTAGACCTGCACAAAAAGCGAATAGTTAGTAAAAACCGAACCTATGGTGGGCTTTTACAAGCCTAAGAAATTTGACTTTTTCGGTTACAGGGTCTTTTTTACAACGTTCTGTTACAATAGCGCTACTCTGTGTTTAAACAAAAGCTCTATTTAACACAAACGTGCTAATATAAAGACAACAATGCTAAAAGAAAAATTTGACAGCAAATATGAAAGCGCCAGAACAATTTCAAAAGCGCTAAAACAAGTTCAAAAGCGCTGAAACAATGTCAATAGCGCCAAACTTGGTACAATAGCACTATTGTAAGAACAATAGCGCTAGAATAACAAGTTACAATAGCGCTACAATGCGATCAAAAGCGCTAAAGCGCGACGTGTGTGTCAATTTCAACATTCAAACATGTTAGTTGGTTTTATTAAAAAAAAATTGGATGTTTGGATTCACGTCGGGTTCACCAAATGATGCTCTGCAAAAAGGACAAAGTTAGGATAAACAAACACCTGAACAAGAAACAACAAGAGTCAATTGTTAGATGTTAGAAAATCATAAATTAAAAACTATCCTAAACAAGCATATCAAGAAAGACACTACTAAGCAAAAAGAAAGCTTAAGGAATCTACAAAAAGCAACTAAGCTCCTCCAAATGCTCTCTACCATGCTGGTAGTTTCTCCTTCCTTGTTCCTCTCCTCTCCAAGTTCCAAAATAGTGTAGCTCTCAGCAGTTTTTTGCACTATGGATGCTTATGGAGATTCAAGATTAAAGATGATCTCAAGGTTATGCTATGCAAGTGTAAAACAAACTAATAAAACATATTATGAAAAAGAACTAAGATTTATTTTAGTCCAAGATGACAATATATGAGTTATTTATGCTAAATGCTCTCTAAAATTCACCTATAGGTTAAATGCATAAAAATTTTCAAGATCTGGATTATGAAGAAATGGGCTCTATTTATAGGAAAAATGGAACAATGGATGGTTGAGATTAAGTAATCTCAACAAGGGTTAGGATTGAATGTTTTGAGATCCATGTGAGGGCTTTCAACCCAATCCCAGGATGGCAAGTGTCAATGTGAAATAGGTTGAGAGGAGAGGGAATAAGCATTAAATTCTTGACATGACCTGAAGGTTAACTTGGAAATTAAGGTCAAGGTTAGGTTGAATGGATAAATTCTTTATTCAAAGAATAAAGCTTTTATCCAATGGATAAACTCTTGTGCAAAGGCAAAAGGGATAACCATGGTCAAAGCAATAAATGCTTGAGGAGACACATGAGTGCAAATTGAAATAACCATAAATGGTTATGTAAGAGCCATTAATGGTCATGTAAGAGTCATTAGTGGTTTTTGAAGACTTTGGAGGTTAAATTGTTGAACACACAAAGCATTAAATGCTTTTCAAAGACTTTGACGTCTTTAAGAAGTGACTCTAAGTTGCTTAGGAATGTGACAATAATTAGGGGATGGATTAGGCTAATTAGGAAGGGTTTAGAAGAATCTAGAAGGGGGTTTAGGAATGCAAGTGGATTTGGTGGGTGAGGGAAAATATGATTTTATTAAAATAAAATTCATTTATTTCAATAAATAGGTGCAAGTTGCATTTGTAGGAAAATGCAAGTCGGGGGGGGGGGGGGATTTTAATAATTTAAATAAATGTTTTATTTAATTTATTTAAAAGAGGAAAGAGGATTAAATGAAATAAATATGATTTATTCATTTAATTGATTTTGTGATTTTGGTATAATGAATTAATTAAAATAAATTGAATAATTTATTTAATTAATAGGAGAATGTGTGAAGATGAATTAATAAAATATTAATTTAATTAACTGATGGCTAGTGGATTTTTAATTAAATAAATAGAAAATATTCATTTAATTAGAATGGACAGATTTATGTTACTACAGGTATAACTTATGAAGACGAGAGAACACCTTTTTGCTTCGCCGATAATGAAAATAATGTCAATGAACATAATCTAGGAGATGTTCGGGATAACTTGCAAAGTCGGAATAACGCATCAGTAATGTCCCGATAGATGAAGTTATCCCAATCAATGGAGTGATGTCAGGAGAACTATCCCGATTTAGCAAGAGATCAGCGATAGGGATAAAATAAATAAAGCCCTTATCGGAATGACTTATAAAGTCAGGAAAGCAATATTTGGATATGCTGATACTAAAAGTAATACCATTGGGCATCATCTGATACATTATTGACATAAATAGCTAAAGATCAAAAAATAATTCAATGGTTACTTGTCGGTATAGCTCAAGCCAAAATGACGCAAAAGGTAGATAGTTGCTAATGTAGCCATATTTATTTATAGTGACTAAATTGTCAAGAAGGCGCCAAATTTAGAACAGTGATGGAAGGAGTTAAGCCAATGTCATACATCATCAGAAAAATTCAAATTTCAAAGAGATGGTACATTGATTTACATAATTAAGACACATTTATTGTTATAGGAACGACATTCTCTGAGAAATATATCAAGAAGGACGTTGCACCTAGAATTACAGGAGCTTAGAAACCACATTAAGGCAGGCTGAAGATACAGTAGAAGGTGGAAAGTAAGTGCTCTGATCGATTCCCCTATGATTGTTTCAAATAATCTGTTGAATTGCTTGCAAAATGAAAAGTTTTATTGGTTATACAAAGAGAAAAAGAGGGGAAACAAGCAAGGGTAAAGGAAAGAAACAAAAAATAGATGAAACAAGTCCGAAAACCAAGGGGGAGGACAGAAACTAAATTAGGACCTACTAGATCAATTGCCATGTTCCACCCTTAAACCTAAGAGGTCCATAGAGTATAAACTAGAAGATAATTATGTTGATGTAGGAGATGTATACATGATTGTTAGGGTATATGAGTTATTTTTGTTTCACTATCACAGACGTGAAAAACTAGAGCCCATTTGCTATCCATGGCAATTGAGTTTGGGTCCAAATGTGTATGTTAATGTTGATCTGCTGAAGTTGTTGGCATAAAACTTTGATCCAAACAAAATGGAAATATGCAATCGAGATAGGGACCCCTACTTCTTCATGTCGCGAGAGGCAATTTCTGAGGTTTTTGATTTGCCTGGATTTTACGATCATCCTATCATCCTTGCAAATTTCTTAGAAGAATACAGAAGATTGGATACCACTTATGTCGGGTGGAGGTTATCCTTTCATTTGATAAATCTTGAGGTACCATTGGAAATAGGGGAAGGCTTGGCATTTCACGTAAACTTGTTTAAGAACTATTTTAAATACACATATTACTCAATTGGTTAGGTATTATGGTTGAATACTCCAGACTTTATGAGAGTCGAATCCATGATTATTGCGGCGGACATTCAATCCCAAAAGGCTAGAGAGTTTGATTTTTCCACATTCATAGCAGAGAAACTTGTGATGGGACTTACAGCCATCCAAAAGGACTCTTCAAAGATTCAATTTGCACACTATTCCCTTGTCATGCATATGGTGATGTTCTATGGGCAAGAGATGGGTCTATGGCTTGACAAAATGAGGATAAGAAAATATGATGATGACAACCATTCTGTGCCAGTCCAATTATGGACTTCAATATGGGATTGCAGATTTGTCAAGTCAAATTACAATCATTTTGAATAATTTTTTGTTAAACACTTTGCAAGTTTTATATTTACCCTTGCAAACTTCGCACTTTCAGAAGATATAAAGAGATTCTTAAGGCCTATAGATTTTAGAGGACTAGAGACTGTTAAACACAATTAGGGAGATTGGTACTGCTTCTCTGATGTAACCATGATAAGGGTTTATAGCTTTGAGGGTGCCCCACTATTGCTTCCTAAAATGGTTCGTAATAGAATAGCTTATCTATAGATCACAAGGCAAATGGGAGAATAAAATTATATGAATTTAGCTTCACATGATAATCAATCCTTTCTGCCTGGGACTCTATCTGTTGGTGAGTTTGTTGTGAATGGAGAGAAGGACAGGAGCTCACATGGAACAAATTATTTCATTAAAAGATGAAATTGGGTGCTCCAGGGAAAAAATTTGACCCAGAAGGGTATATTCATTTAGTGATGAAGAAGAAAATATTGGGTGATTATGAACACATCCCATATTTAAGGGATAATTTAATAAAGAATTTGGATGAGGAGGATGCTGAAATGGATATTGATGATCATAATAGAGATGTTGAACAAAAGGCTAGGTAGAAGCGGACTGTAGATATATCATCTTTAGAGGACGAGGAGTCGTTAGAAGAAGATGAGCTTTCATTTGAACAATTCTCCAAGATACTGATTGAACAACATGTGTCACATGTTAAGGATCCTAATGAAGGAATCCCAGTAGACGATGATCCAAGGCAATTGTCCTATAATACTTTTATATTTTATGATGATTTTATAACGTCTCTTGAACTTATGTCATTCTTGTACAAAATAAAAGGAAAAGCAATGAGGGAGAGTCTTGATGAGGTCAATACCTCAAATGAAAAACAATTATCAGCCACCTTAGGAAATGAAGTAGCACAAGAAATGGCCCTAATTACCCTTGAAAGAGGAAGGAAGATTCTCAAAGATACAGGTGTTTTTATCTTTCTTGGATGGGATATGAATTCAACCCTAATATTTGATAGTTTTCTTCATGATATTGATACCAAGCAGAAATTATCTCCTAAGGGTGTGACCCAAGTGTACATGGGATCACTATATAACCCTAACAAACTTTCTATGTGAATATGGTCATTGTATCCCCCAAGTAAAAATCCTATGGTTATTGATACTCAAAAATATTTCTGACACATTATGACCTTACAAGTTGGCGAGATAGATCCCATAATGACAGCAGATTTGGGAGTAAATATAGCCAAACTGAACAAGGAGCATATTCAATTCTTAGTGAAGGAGAATCAATCAAACAAGCTTGAAATTTTCAGGATGAGAACAAAGGTTGATCATTTGAAATAAATTTTAAAACAAAAGGAACCCCAAAGATTGTTGATGAAGGGCGAGAGCTCACAGCCCCAGACCAAGACTAGTAAATAGAAAGAAGAAAACTATCAGCTACAGGCTCAATTGAAAACAACAAAAAATGAAACCATGTCAGTCTTGATTCAGAGAAGGTTCACTAATGTGATGACATGGATGGATAATTATTGGGACATATACAACAAGAACCACACTGGTATTACATGAACGGTTGGATAAGTGATTGCATGAGAGATCACAAGAGTTACATAATGGAGATGAAGCATAGCCTGATGCAATGCAAAACCGTGAGCATTTGATGAAAGCTCACAAAGAGTACCTGAGAGAGTTAAGAGCAGAAGGAGCAACCTTCCTCCATAATAGAACAGATAATATTCCATCCCTACTCAACAAAGATGGAGAGCAGAAAGAGAAAATGGCTTGGATATGTGAATGCCAACATATACTCAAAAGTGCATTAAAAGTGGTTGAAGACTAGAACGTTGATAAGGCGGAAAACTTCATGGAAAGCATGGTCTTGATGGATGTGGAAGCCTGAGACACAATCCATGATTGTGATACTAGATACAATGAGAAGTATCTAGCACATTTAACTAATGTTCATTTATGCTTAACTAGATGATTAGTTGTAGGTTTCATCTATTCTCAAAAGACTTCAATCAAATGGCATGACCCTTTGGCATATTATATAATATTGAATGTAATCATTTGATGAGAACAAGTTTTGGAAGATAGAAATAGATAGCTAAAGAATTTTTTTTTGAAGTATATCTCTGTGTTTCAAGTCAAAAGATTTTATTTTCAAGATAATACAAAGAAAACCTTTTTTCTTATTTTCAATTGTGTTGTGGATTCTTTATTTTCAAATCGGTTATGTTTTATAGCCATTTAAAGTAAATGGTTGTTATCTTAAATCCTTGTGTGAAGATTTTTTATTATAATTACAAGTTAGAAGAATATAAAGTGCATTTGAGACAAAAGGCGGCTATTAATGAGAAAGCAAGCAATTAATAAATGGTTTCTATAGGGTATATTGACTTATACCTGTCGATCCATGACACTGTGCAGGATCCTCATCAAAGGGGTTCAGGTTCCTACATATGTAATTCATTTATCTTATGTTAGCTAAAAATTACATGATACGTATGCTAAAAATTGCATAGTAGACAACATAAACAATATGCAGACATCATAATCATTGTATGTTTTTTTTCCTTACCTTTCGTTTATCTAGAAAGTGCAGGGTCCTCAACAAAAGGGTTGACGATGTCTATAGTCAATTACCTATTTCCACCAAGGATGACAAAATCACACAAAATATATACATGTAATCAGCCCCAATAATTGAGCATCATAAGCATTACCTGATATGTATGCTAAAAATTACATAGTAGACAACATGAACAATATGCAGAAATCATAATCATTGTATATTTTTTAATTCCTTACCTTTCGTTTATCTAGAAAGTGCAGGGTCCTCAACAAAAGGGTTGAGGATGTCTGTAGTCAATTACCTATTTCCACCAAGGATGACAGAATCACATAAAATATATACATGTAATCAACACCAACAATTGAGCATCATAAGCATTACATTTTCAATTTGATAAACAATAAATACATTAAATATATGAGTGATAATATAAACATATGTATCATCATAAACATGTTATAATTTATCATATATGTTGTAATCCATCACATATGTATCATCATAAAGATGTTGTAATCCATCACATATGTATCATAAATCACCATCCATCACATAGCTAATAAACAGTCCATATTCAATAAATAAACACAAACTTCAAAAAATGTCACACAAAATGAGGGCTAGCTAATACTCTATATGTCTCCATCTCCTATGGGTGGCATTAGATCATATACTAATCGCATACCAATACATTTCATTCATTTCATTGATCTTTTTCTTCATCTAACTCATCATCATGACCATCATCATCATCATCATCATCGCCACCATCATCATCATCATCACCATCATCATCACCATCATCGCCATCATCATCATCATCATCATCATCATCATCATCATCTTCTTCTTCTTCTTCTTCTTCTTCTTCTTCTTCTTCTTCTTCTTCATGAACATTTCTGTCAAGAACATCATCAACTAACTGTTGATCGTGATCATCATCTACATCATCTTCTACTTCTTTGGTATCTTTTGCTTCCATCACATTATACTTTACCGACCTTCCTCTTGGATCATGTCTAACAAAAAATGACCAACCCGGTTTATGGGGAACCTCTGAGTAAAATACCTGCTCACATTGGCTTGGAAGAACATAGGGTTCATTTCCAACTCCCTCAAACGACCTTGTATTAACCAATATAAATTCATTATCATGTTCAATAACAGTTCTATTAGGATCATTTTCATTCAATCGTAGCCTGTACCATTTGATGATGAAAAGAACTAATTTGAAGGACCTAAAGTCACACTCAAGTATATCATCCAAAATCCCATAGTATCTATTTTCTGAGACTCGAGGATGTATGTCGCTTCTAGACAAAATGTTAGTCACCTGAAATACTACACTTATTCCAGAATCACAAGTTTTCTTCGTGTCATCCAACTTTTTCATGTGAAATTTATGACCATTGCACCACATAGCCTTGTGGTGTTTCACCTGCAAAATATCAAACATATATAATATGTACATCATTACAATTGGAAAAAAGTTAAATAATATGGGTGATTAATATATTTATACGTACTTGTTTATCTCTTAAACCATATGCTAAATCAATTTCTCTTTGTGTAACACTGGAATCTCCATTACTGTGAGCTTCTTTAACCAATGAAGCCACACCTTCCCATGTTAATGTGCAACCAGATTGTTGACATTGTTGAATCCATACCATCATCTAATCAATATTATTTGCAACATACAAATGTAGTGCATCCCACTCTTGAGCAACTGTGCAAAAAATAACTAGAAATTTACAACCGAAGTATATTGAAGATTACGAATAAATTAATTGCAATATATATTAAATAATTGTAATATCGAATAATTACCTCTCACTTTCCTCATTCTACCTTTCCCCATTAGGTACTCCCCTTCAAATTTTTTAATGGAGTTGGGATCCCAAATACGATCTACACGGATCTTTGTCGGGAACTTAGGAAGGTATTCAGTAATGTACACCATAGTCTGGTATACCATATATCCCTCCACCATAGAACCCTCAGGATGTGCTCTTTGTCGAACCAAAGACTTCAAAAATTTCAAGTGCCTCTCAACCATCCATATTGACATTGTGTGTACAGGTCCACACAATTCAATCTCCTCAACTTGGTGTATGAGGTAGTGTTTTTGTGCATTGAAAAAAGTTTAAGGTAGACATTTTTGCATTTCATACATTAGACGAGGAATTTTTCTCTTCCAATATTTTATATCTTCTTTTTGAATTTCTTTAGATGACAACCACCTACAAGAGTTTCAAGATGTAAATATATTAACGGGACTTTACAAAATAATATACAATATATTGCATAACAAGTAAAACAAATCACAAATATAATATTTCTACAACAAATTGAACAAATATCACTACTTACCTCATGTATTTTCCAAGATCATATATAACTTGCTTGACATTATTGTCGAATTGGTCTGGGAGAGATAGAGGTAGAATGTACTGTAACAATTATAAAATGATCTTTTTCATTGTTTTCTAACATAATACAATAAAAAGTACATTCAGTATACAAATATATAGTAAATACACAAGAACATGAATTACCTTAATGAAGGTATGCCAATCATGCTTTTTCATCCCTAGCCCAGATTCACTTTTCTTTGTTATGAAATTGTTTATGTTCGCAACAAATCCTGTGGGAAATCAAATTTTTCGTATGACTTCTTTTATATCATTACTTTGTTGCTTCGATAATAACCAAGGAAGGTCACTTGTATTAATCTGGTCTCTATCATTATTTGATTAAATGACATTTTTCATTGCATGATTGGATTCCTGAATGTCACTACAAATATTTGACAATTTTTTCTTTGTCACACCTTCCATCCAATAGTTTCCATAATGTCTTTATTGTATTCTTTCCAATGTGCATAGTATCAAACAAATGCACAATTTGTAGTTGCTCATAGTAGGGCAACCTACTAAATTGTCTAGGATAACTTTTTTGTCCCTTTGGAAGGTGGTCATTAATGCCTTGACGACCTTCATGAGGCATATGTTTAAAAAGTTAACAACAACAATCATCATCAATTACATCATCAGTAAATAAAACACAATATAAAAATATAAATTCTAAACATAAACCATTAGATGGAATGACATTACCTTGACGATTAATTCTATTATATTCCAACTTCCATAGGGAAGGTATCACTCTTCATGACTTTGATGTAGTCTCTTTTTTCCCATTGAAAAGATGTTTTTTTCTTCAGTATTTTGATACTTATGATTTTTGTGGAGGAAGTGCCTATACTCATCAAACACTTGCTTTCCTAAACTTTTTGAATGATGATATTTCATCTTTGGACCACAAACTAGACATGCAAATTTTTCTTTTGTTTGAAGACCTATAAGATCATGTATAATTGGAATAAATATGATAATTTTTTATATTTATAATTATGCACAAGTTGAACACTATAACATACCACAAAAATGTGTTAACCCTGGGGCATCAAGAATTGTCCATACAAGCATTGCATGGAATTGAAATTGTCTTTGTCCTATTGGTCTAGAGACGTCATACATAGTGACACCATTCCATAACTCCAACAACTCATCGATAAGAGGCTCAATATATACATTCATATCTTTAACTTGGTACTTACCTAGTTGAATGAACAAAAACATTACATAATTATTATGACAATTTTGTTGCAATATTTATAATTTAATGTAGATGACTATTAAATGAAAAAATACCTGGAACAATCATTGCCAACATTATGTGCTCCCTCTTTACCGACATCCATGGAGGAATGTTATTGTTGATAACAAAAACATGCCACACCGAGTAAGTAGATCTCGGCTCTCCAAATGGATTGACACCATTTGCTACCAATGAAAACCCGAGATTACAAGGTTCTTCTTTAAAGTGTGGCCACTTTTCATTTGTCCATAAATGAAAAACCATCCATGGGAATTAGAATAATGTCATCTCGACTTCTATTGCATGCATGGTAATCCATAAATTGTTGCAAACGTGGAATAATGGGAATATAACGAACAAACTTGTGAGGCACCTTTTTTGTTAGTTGATCTGTTCGATATCTACTCATATGACATTCAAGGTATTCTGTTGCAAGTTCATGTTGTTTATGATATATAATATGATCACTGGGACATGCATCTATTGTGTGATACTCCATTCCAATATCTTTCATAATGGCAAATAATTCTCGATATGAGCGATGTAAAATATTTGATGGTGGTAACAAAAACTCACCTATCAATCTACAACCAAAAAAATAATTTGTTAATATAAAGAATCTTAATGGTGCATGTTTCACCCTTAAACTATAATGAAATAACAACAAAAATAGATGAAAAAAGATGACATACCTTAACATACGTGAGATTTTTATATTGGATAAATTGTTCATAACCTTCAGGTTCACTAACAAAATTACAATGGATAGAAGAGTTGTTTGGGAGCCTTCGTAAATGGGCTTGTATGCCTTCTCAAGTAGAGGTACATCGTAAACAACATCAAAGTCATCTTGATCATCATGATCAGTTGCGCTAGCAATAAATGTGTCGAGGATGAATGTATTTGTACCATCATCTTCAATTATGTTTTATGGTGCATGATCATCTTCTTCCATAGTATCATTATCTTTAGCTTCGATATTTACACCTCCATGTTCCTCCACTTGGAAAACCACATTCTTTGGGTTGTGGCAGTCCATATCATGTGCCCTAGGGTGCTCCACCTATATAAAAATGATCGACATAAATAAACCATGATCATGATCTCATCATCAAGTGATTTCTTATGTATATAAATTGTTAAAATGATATATTGAACAACTTACCAATGAACGATAAGCATGCCCCCCTTCAATGTGACCATGTTGCCTACAATGTTTCTCAGTTGTTGTGATTAGAAGTCTTCTTATCTTTAAGCCCTTACAATTTTTTTAGGGACAATAACATTTTCCATCACCTTTTCTTTTCAAGCTAGACCAAAATCTAGCAATTGTCTCCTTATTTTGTTCTTTGTTGATATTATCTGACATGATCTTTCTTCACAAGCAAAAAAATCGGGCTCTAGAAACTTCAGTCTATAACCTTCACAAACTAAGCAAAATGATGTCGCAAGTATGGAAGTCTTCTTAGAACTAGTTATAAAGAACTTGAAATGTTAGTTATGAAATGATGTTTCAATATAATATACCAAATTGAAATACTTAAACATGGAAAAATCGTAAAATGAACCAAAACCATTGAACATTTAACATAGTAACATAGTACTCGGGTACTCCAAGTACCGGTGCGGAGACATCCCGGGGACAGGTAATTCAACGTTTTATGGAGATCAACATAACACCAATTTCAGGTTAATAAAAAAAATTAAAGCATAGGTATAGATTTTATCCTAGGTATGACCAGAACAGGAGGCATCACTATCATCATGAACAACAATCATTGACAGATCACAAGAGCAACAACTATATTACAACAATGTCAAAGCACTCTGATAAGATCAAATTAGTGACCACTATATTATGAGGATAGTGACACCATTAATACTTAACACCATGAATCCCAAAGTTAGAAATAAACCAAGATAATGAGGATGCATATATATTGACAGTTTACTATATTATGAAATAGTGATATCAATGTCTACAAAGTAATGGCAATGCATGAGTTCGAAGACAGCCTGAGTTGGCCTAGTGGTGAAGAACTCATACTCTTGAAAGAGAGGTCATAAGTGGTGCAGGAGCACCTAAACCCCAAAGGAACACAAGGAGGGTCATGTGATGATGAGGAGCCATCATGGCCCTCTTAACAATTGCAATGAAACACTTCATGGTTCCAACTTTGTTTGGTAACAACACCATTAAACTCACAATCGGGACCTATCTCCAAGATCCACCATCATTCATGACTCACTCACAATCTCTTTGCTTCTTCAAATGACCACTATGATCAAGCCTTCATGCATTAGGCCTCAACACCCTTAGCCAACCTTTCACACCAAACTTGATCTCACAAACAATGCTCTTATTGGTCATAGCATACTCTGGTCTGCAACTTTTGTTTGAACACATACCCATTCCTATGACAACATCCTTCATATTTGATGAGAGAAGAAGATAAGCTAGGTAGCCCCCCCCCAATGTAGAATCTGCACCAATGGTAGAATCTTGAGATTGAATGAAGAAAATGCTCCACAAATGTCGAACAACATCCCTCCCCTTAGGAAGAAACAAAACCAAAGGTGTATCCATGAAGTCTCCCCAATCATGAAGGGAAGATGTAAGAAAAAAACCCATGATTAAAGGAATCTTTGAAAATTTCTCAATTGTCCCCATGTCAATGCTGAAAGATACCCCCTCCAAAGGTGGTGAACTGCTCCACTCTACTGAAAAAGACACTCCAAGATCTAGTGGAGATTAACGTAGAACAAGTCCCACAGACTCACATGTCTCCTCAAAGGATAAAGAGACCTCCTCCAACTGTTGTACATAAGAATCCACAATCATGTCAACCTCAAAAGAATGATCATGTAGAGAATTAACAAGAGGGTCAGAGTGTTCCCTAACAAAAATCGAAGAAGGGTCATCTTCATCAAAGAGAAGATGAATGTCATCAATGATGTCTCCCAAATCTGCAATGTAGGATTCCATAAACAAACCTGCAATGTCTGTCAAGTACTCATCCCATGAAACAGAAGTTGGAAGACAAGAAGGCAAAATTGTCGCACTAGTTGCGACATCAGGTGCAATAGGTGATATGATATCAATAGGAGGAGATGAAACATAAGGCTCAAGAACGGGGTCACATGTGAGAATCCCTAAGTTCAAGTACCCAAAGTTCTCTTCAAAATATGAATCATCACAGTGTGATCATCATGTGTACAATCATCATATGTGAAATCATCCTCATTAACAAAATCTAAAAAGGATTATAACCGAGATGCATGATCAACCACCCTAGTCACAATGATAGCTCTAGTCTCCGAGTCTCTAACAAAAATTGACTCAGGTGTGAACTCCACAATTCTCTTAGTTGCCCCATGTGTGATTTGATAGATGGAAAGGCGATTGTTTTTCAAATGGGGTACACACAACACATCATGGAAGGAGTTATCCCCAATGGCAATAGATCCTTTCCCAATCACATCCATGTATATATGATTTCCCATCAAAATCTATGGCATGTGGCAAGGCTTAAATGTAGGAAACATAGACTATCAAGATGTCATATGATGAGAAGCCCCTGAATCTAGAAGCCATCTCCCTGAATCATGACTTGTAGTAGCACAAAGAGCTTTTCCTTTTCTTGTCCCAAAAGAGTAAGTCTTCCCACTTGTAGAAGCCATGAATGCTTTCCCTTTGTCTTTTGGTTGTGAGGAAGTGGAAGGTGATGAATCCTCCATCTTGTAGGCATTAGGTAAATCAATGTTGTGCTTTTTGAAGATTGGTGTGAGCTCATCAATCTTCTTAGAATGGCAATGATGGTCCTCATGACCAAACTTTTTACAATAGGCACAAGTATGTCTCTCCCTCTTTGGTGAATTGTCCTTCTTGGAAGAGGATGAATCTTCTTATTGTGGAGAAGGTGATGCTTTGTCCTTAGGCTCTGATTGCCATTTCTTCTTGTTTGAGTTGTCCTTTCATTGATTTCCTTTGTTCCCTTGAGTTGCCACTAATGCTTGAGACTTAGAAGTCTTAAGAATGCCCATGCTTATCAACTTAGTTTGTTCCATCATCAACATTTCAATGAAAGCATAAAATGTAGGCATTGTGTAGCTTGAACCCATTGTCATCCTATGGGTTTGGAAACTAGAAACAAATGTTGCATATTCTTGTGGAAGCTTGCCAATCAAATTGAAGATCAATTGAGTATCCTTCTTATCAATGTCGCAATCCTTGAGTTGTGCCCTCAACTCTTTTGCCTTAGTGACATAATCGTGTATGGTATCAAAGTTCTTGGGATCTA
Organism: Cryptomeria japonica; assembly: GCF_030272615.1. Taxonomy (NCBI): domain Eukaryota; kingdom Viridiplantae; phylum Streptophyta; class Pinopsida; order Cupressales; family Cupressaceae; genus Cryptomeria; species Cryptomeria japonica. The sequence continues at coordinate 619,979,049 of NC_081407.1, forward strand.
GCATGGTGAGATCACTATCAATCTGATATCCCCTAATCTCATCAACTTGACCATACAAGTCTTGAAACTTTTGCCAAGCATCCTTGATCAGAGTACATTTTTCAATATGGAAAATGATATCCTTTAATACATAATTTCTTAAGGTACCAATTGTCATGATATTTTTAGTGAGCCAATCCAAGTGAGCAATAGGATCAGCCTTAGGATCAACGAGAGCAACAATAGTTCCATCAATATAATGAGTTAGTCCTTTTTCCATAAGTTTACTCCATGCATCAATTTTCCAAGTAGAATAATTATGAGGAGTTAATAGAGGAAACTTAGGAGAACCCATAGAAGAAAAAATGAAAGAACACAAGAGCACAAGAGACTCCCCCCCAAATTCAATCAATCAAAGTATCCTCCCAAAATGATGATTTTGGCACTTTATATGTAGTGTGTGTACAATAGGCCACTTGCAAAAAATGGAAAGGTGGAATTTTGATTTTGTTTTACAGCTTCCCCAATAGGCTAAGAACTACAATGAAAAAGACTAACAAGATGGATCTATGCAATACAAGTGATAAATTGGCCAAAAGACCATATGATGAAATTATAATTTCTACTCAAAATCACTGCAAAATGATAGCAGATTATGAAATTAAAGGAAAAATCGTGTGCTTTAAAAAAAATGGCACCTAAAAAGGAGTTCATATGAGCCCAAATGGAGTTCCAGAAGTTGGAGAAACGGGGAATGGATAGGTACAGTCCCCAAAAACCAAGTTTTCTGAAATATTTGTCCATCAAAATCAGAAAATAATACCACTACATGAAAGTAAACAAAATTCTACCCCAAATCAAAAAAAATTGCACTAGAAAAGGAGGTTCTGAGCCTAAGATATTGTTGTTTCAAAATCGCCTATCAGATTGAAAATGCGAATGGAGAGGGGGAAAAAGTTCTCCACATATGCTGACTTCAGCAACATAAAATTTTCTCTAACCAGAAGAATACACTTTTTTCCAAATAAAAAAAAAATCTTTACTTTTCAAAAGTTTGTTTTAAAAGTTTTTATTGAAAAAAACTTTAAAAAAAAAATATAAGAGGGGGCCCACATGGGGCCTCCTCACCTCACACTCCACTACCTATGTAGGGTCTGCAAATAAAGACATTTCAGCTAACTATTATATATATATATATATATATACCACCAATCACGAGGAGAGGTCACCAAATCTGAAGTCAACACCTCCAAATTGCGTTGAGCCAAATTCATGTGAGCTTTGTATCACGAGTGACCAATATTGCGTACTGAACACTCAACTTTAATAAACATGTCACATAAATGTCATAGCCAGAATCAAGGTAGAGGACGATGTAATGAGCATTGCAATTTTGATCACGATATGTTGATGCCAATCAAGAAAGGAGATTGTTCCATACAGGAAAACCTGAACAATGGAAGACGGTTGGTCAAGAGGTGAAACATAGATCTCACACAATTGATAGCTCTGCTAGAGATGTGAAACCGCCCAACTTACATAAAGCTATAGGTCAACTGGTATGCTAGATCACAGATAAATGAACGATCCCTGCCAAGCACTAATAGAGTATTCTAATCAAAGAAACTCCCTGATCTAGATCAGCCACCTGAAATATCTGATCCAATGAAGGCACAAGTTCGATACAATAATTGGAACCCCTTGCGAGCTTGCAAATAATGTATGGGCAACAAAGGACAACTACTTATCCAATAATAATTTTTCCCAAACAATATTTTTCACTCATATACAAATTTAAAATATAATGCAGAAAATGAAATATGATTGAAAAAAAATTCTGCAAATTGTTGTTGGGGAGGGGATCTAAAGACTTTTTGATTAAAAAAAATTTGCTACAAAAACAAATTTACCCAGAATATAGGTATATTTATAGTCAAAATTCATGGAAATTGCCAGCCGGACGCGATGGTGAGGTCGGGTCTGGTCTAGGATGCCTCCAAAAGATGATGCTCCTCAGATCTGCCTCTTGACGTCTTTCAATAATGCCTCTCAAAGATGAACCATTGATTCTTTAATGGCTTTGATACCATGTGATATTTTGACAAGATCAAGAGCTCAACGAAAAGTGAAAAATAGAGAGACAAAATATAGGACAAGAATAAATTGTATTCTCATCAATACATAAATAATCAATTGTTCAATCATTGTTACATACAATGAATATGAACATGCTTATATAAGCAAGGCTATATGGATATGTGAGCACACAAAAATGACATGTGGCTCAATAAGAAACAAGGGTATGCAGGAAATAGGTGTGGTAGGTAGGAGAAACAATAAAATATTCCACATGAGGTGGATCACCCACCAAAGGTGGAATGTAACAAAAAGATAAGACCACAAAAGGTGTAAATTCTCCTACATAAGCTATCCCAATGTAGCACAAACATCCAAGTGTCTCATACCCAAACTACTATGAAATGCATTATCCTAAGTAAACTTAAGTAAGGTGTAATAATATCCAACATGAATAAATAATTACACCAACAATATTGACAACTCAATAACCCTTGTATTGACAACTAGGCTCCACTTCTTGTGGTAACAACCTAGACTCGCCTACACACAACCAAACCATTCCCATACTCCAAAGAATTCACAATGGCTTATTAACAACTTCAAACCCCTGTCAACACATTAAACAACTTATATGGTTGTGAGTGTCCCATAAACGTTCCCCTTAAACATTCAACAACCCTTAACAACTCTTGGTTTGAAACAAACCCTTACACCTTAGGACTCTGGACTCCTCACACATATTAAGAGACCTTCAACACAACTTAATAATATCCCCCAATGCAACCTAACAATCCAACTTAAGTTCCAACACAAGAATTCACTATCAGCTATGACAATCATACCTTTATCTGAGATAGTCACCCAACACAACCCCAAACAAGTTTCCCTTACCCTTTTAAACACTTGGAAACATTCAATGGTCACTATTACATCTCTCCAATCCACCACTTTCCCTTCCAAGCAACCTGCATGCACAAAACCTTTATCAAATTGCCACTTCACTTCTTTGTCTCAATCTGAGACAAATTTTCAATCATCTTCATCCACCAACACACATGCCAATCCATACATGGTCTCCTGCAGGCTTAAACACATATTGTACACATCATTCCCCTCTATACTACCAAGTTTGGGGACTTCATGCATGTGAAAACAAAAGTTATTACCTTTTTACCAGTCACTGGATACCCTAGACTGAGGGTTTGTAATTTGGACAAAAACTTGAATATCTTGCCTAAACAATGATGATTTGAATAGAATGAAACCAAATTAAAGTGTGTTCAGTACCACATCAAATCCAATAGAAGATAAACCAAAACGTAAAGGCATTAACACATAAAACTCAAGTGATCAAACCATTATACTGTCAAAAACATGAAAAATGAGCAGAAAACCATGTTATATTGATATCAAAACTGATTACATCGACTCATCATTCCATTTTTTATCTTTGCAGACATTTTATATCATTATTTGACATTATTGGGGTTTAATGGTTAATTAAGGGTTTGAGAATGAAATATGTTTGTAAGGTCCTAATAAGACCACTTAGAAGATGTAATAGGTAACCTAATAAGGCCATGTAGAAATGAATGTGGTAACCTTCCCTTTTCTTATTACAAGCTAGAGAAATGAGTCATTGACAAGATGATAGATCTTCATTCCAATTTTATTTTGCATTCGTAGGAAATTCTTATAAATAGGAGTGTATGAACTAGGTCATGCAGGGGAACCTTTATCACTTGATTAATCCAATAAGGACCCACAGATGGTCATTTTATGACCAAAGTTTTCACCACCTAAAGTTCTCATCACCAAGTCTTTGTATCACCCTTGGAATGAAGTTACAAAAGTTTTCTTACCAAAATCACACAACAGAAAGTGCCTGAGGAACCCTCCTTGCTCCCACCAAAATAAATATTTTTGTAAAAAAGGTTTAATGTTGATCCAACTCAAAAGAGAAATACCCATCAAGGAAATTTGATTGGATTCCTAGATAGGTCAAGGGTGCGAGTTGATGAAAATGGAGACATGGCACCCTTTGTGAGATACGTGGTTGGTAAGGCTTACGCACTGGAGAATTCCATGAGGAAATGGACCAAGGAATTCCAATATTATTGTAGTGATGATTATATCCATCATCTTGGTTTATTTAATTTATTTATGTTAAGAATTCAATAGTTGTTTGTCAGTTAGTTAGTAGTGTTTTAGAAAGGGCATGTCCCTTCAATGTCAAACTGTTTCACTCTCTATAAAGGGAGATTAATTGTTATGTGTAAAAAGAGACAAGAAGAAGATATTATAAGCACTTCTGCAAATTTTGAGATTACAGATGTATGAAACATTTTAAAGACAACATTAAAGTTCCTTGGTATTCCCCAAAGATGTGCTTTTACTACTATTCAAAAATTGTGGCACCACACATGCATATATATGTTTATAGTTATGTAGGTATATTCATTGAAAATAATGTGATTATCTTTTCTATTGTTTGTAAAATTTATGTCATGAAAACTATAGTTAGAAATTGATCTTGAAGTTGTAACTTCTTATGCAAGAAAATCTACTCAATGATTGGCAAATTTTTATTAGTCTGCATTATTTACAATGGAGTGAACATCCATGGATACGGAGATAGGACTTCAATCATATGCTCTATCAACTATTGTGTGTATCCCTTCCAAGAGAGAGTTTATTGAGAGTGTAGAATCTTCCAGATGCAGCTCATACGATGAGCATTTACTTATAAATAAATGTAATTAAAATCTAATTTCAAAATGGCATTTTCCTAATTGGAGACTTCAGATGCGGAATCACAGGATTGAGCATCTATTGATTTCTTTAGTGGATTGTAGGATTCAACACACATATAGAGAAGGCAATAGGGCAGCAAATTGGCTTGCAAATAAGGGGGTTGAAGCAGTTTTGGATCAGACAATTGACAATAGCATCGATTGGGATCAATCTTTCATGGATATTCTTTTTTAGGGATGCAGAGACTATAGTCAAGAAAGGAATTGGGTAATCAACTGTACATCAAGATTCCTTTCAAAGTAAGCAAGATTGATAACATCTTGGCCTTTGTAATAGTAATGGTACTGAAGGGCTTTGTTGGGATAAGATATAGGTAGCATCTTTTGTCGAAACGGGTGTCTTGACTATCCCATGCATTGGTGATGTCATCTCTTGCAACTGGAAGAGATGAATTGCTAGAGGGAGTAGTACAATGTGTATCGACTAGAATGTACAACAATTAGATTCATTTTAAGAAGATCCTGAGAAAATTTGAGGATGAGAATAAAGTGGATTCTTTGGCTGCGGGGTGAAATCAACCCGATCTAGACATAGATCATGGTTTCTTGGGGGAGGGGTCAGATTTGAATAAGGATTAGATATATTTTAATTTCCTTGGAAAATTTTAGTGGTAAGAAAGGATATTTAAGGTAGGCAGGGAAATGTTTCTTGATTGTGGAGCTCAACGGAGTTGGCTTTAGAATGGGTCATTATTTTAGTTTGAGTTGTATGTGCAAGGAGGAAACCCTGGAGGAACAATGCGAAAGGATTTTCGATATTGAGGTGGAGAGACAAGATGCGATTAGGGGGTTGGTGGTGGAGCTACTGAGTGGAAATAGGCATTGGTGCGATGGTTATGTGTATGAAGCGATGCTCACAATTCTAGTGGACATCCTTGCCTCGAAGGAAAAATGCGTTGAGCGACTTGTTGGCTTTGTCAGAGAATTCAATGTAGACATTGTTGATAGTGTTGTTATGGAATTGGAGGAGGAATGGTCTAGTATTATGAGGGTCTGCTTTAACCCTGTAGTTTTCTTTTCAGACGAAGAAGAAGATCATGAAGTTGAGGAAGAGGAGATCAATTGGTTGAATGTGGAGAGAAAGAGGAAGGAAAACTTCTTGGCAGAGTCTTGGGAGGTATTTTGAATCAGGGTAATCAACTGTGACTTGGCTCCCTTTAGAAGGACGATGAATACTGAGGAAAATTGGTTGTCATATGCAAGTATAGAAAAATTGGTAGATAGGGGTAATCGAGCGGATACCATCTTGTATCTTATGTAATTTCATTTGAATTATGTATGGTCCATGTATGTATTAGGATGGGGGATAAATAGATTTCTGGTGCTGCTAATGTTCTTCAAGTTATTTGATAGTTGTGTTGGTGTTGCTTGAGGGGATTGTGGGGCTAATGGTCTATGGTATAATCTTCCATGAGTTGGTAGTTTTCAATGTAAACTCTTTCATTATTTCACTCTTTTAGGATTAGATAAGAATCTTGTGAATCAAGGATTACAGACCATGCAGAGCTCGATCATGTACAGGAAAAATCCCTCTAAATGTTCATACTATTTTGTGCAATAAGTATTTGGGGTTTTTAATATGTAGAAAATAATTTGAGAATGTATACGAACAATGCAAGCCAGGAGAAAAACAATGATGAACTTTATAAAACTTGAATCAAACCTGGGTCAACACATGGAATTGCCTCAACCTGATAAATGTAAATGTAAATCAGATTTGTAGTGAAAAAATAGATAACACAATGGCAATGGCAAGAGATCATAACTTACCCAATCTCAAAAACTTTGAAAAATGCTCATCATGTTCTCATCATGTGCCAGCTTCCTCCCAATTTTTGCATCGTTGCCGCATATAATGAAGGTGTGTACATTACTTTGTTTTTAAAACATATCCCATTTTTGTTGGAATTCTGATGAGGACTTCCAACGAACACCATTGTCATCCGAATTCCAACGAACGCGGGCAAGGTTTCAAAAAAAAAGGGAAATTTGACACAAATTGCATTGTAAATTCCAGCAAAGCAAAAGAAATCCCATAGTTTGTCATAAATCTTCGTTGGAAAATGCACCCAAATGAGTTAGTTCCTCGCAACCAAAAACTCTAAGATGTCTCAATGAAGGCTTTTGACCCAACCATGCTTCCATGGGCGTTTTATCAACAAGAGCTGATGTAGGAGAGTTGTTAATCAAGTAGCAAGCAGTGGAAACAACTTCAGTCCAAAAATTTTGTTCTAGACCAGCACCACTCAGCATACTCCTAGCTTTCTCCATCAATGTCCTATTCATTCTTTCTACAACTCCATTGTGTGGTGGAGAATACGGAGTTGTCTTTTGTCTATTAATGCCATAATCTTTACATAATCTATCAAAATCATTAGAGAAAAATTAATCGCCATTATCAGTCCTCAGACATTTAATTTTCTTTCCAGTATGCAAATCAAGCATTGCTTTAAATTATTTAAATCGACTGAAAACTTTAGATTTACTCTTTATAAAATATACCCATGTCCTACTAAAATCATCAATAAATGAAACATAATATGTGGATTTTCCAATCGAAGGAACATCTATAGGACCAAACACATCAGAATAAATAATATCCAAAACACCACAAGTTTTATGAGAACTCGAGTAAAATTGAACGTGGTTTTGTTTTCCATTAATACAATGCTCACATAAATCAAAGTCAAGATTACAATCATTCAAACCTTCAACAAGGTTTTATTTTTCAATGTCCTTAAACCCTTTTCTCTAATGTGGCCAAGCCTCTGGTGCCATAACATAGTCTTCTCTACAGGTAACTTTGCTTCAAAAGAAAGAGCACCCTTAGGTATCCAAAAGCTATGCCCATCTGTTGAAGGAGAAACCCTCAAATCTTCCACAAATTTACTTTTTATAGAAGTGTTATTAAACTCAACAATGTATGCATCTATCTTATACAAAGTATCAAACCTAACACCTCTAGCAATTACCATAGCACCCTTAATCATCTTACATCCTTCTTCAAAAAAGACTAGTACCTGCACACCCGGATCTATCAGTTTGCTCACAGTTAATAGATTTCATTTTAAACCAGGGATATGTAGCACACCATTAATCCTTTTTATTCTACCATCAAAAAACTTGATTCTAACTTTACTTCAACCAAAAATGTCTAAATGTGAATCATCATCCAAGTACACCTTACCTCCATTAAATTCCTCATATTCAAAAAACCAATCTCTATTGGTATTCATATGAAAACATGCACCTAAGTCAATTAACCAGGCAACATTACTTGCATGAGTCACCAAAGCTACAATAAATGCATCACCATCTTCCTTCTCAGACTCAGAATCAGAATCCACCTTTTTCTTTTTCTTCTTCTTTTCTTCTTTGTAGTCCTTACAGATGTGACTTGGTTTACCGCAATTCTAGCAAATGACTTTGGACTTTTTAGGAGATTCTAATCTCCCTCTTGATTTGGACTTATCGCACTTCTCATTATTCTTTCCTTTCTCCTTAGGTCTTCCATGAATAGTTAGGGCTTCCTTTGAACCGAGGGATACCTTCCTCCACATCTCTTCACCAAGTAGGGCACCCACCACATCTTTAGTCTTCAAAACAACAAAAGTACTACTAATAGCCATAACGAGAGAATCCCACAAATCAAGCAAAGAACAAAGAAAGATCTAACATTTCTCGTCTTTGTTCATCTTAACACCAACATATACTAATTGAGCCACCAACATATTGTATACTTCGAGGTGCTTTGCAATTCATCCACCCTCTTCCATCTTCAAGGAATACAGTTTCTTCATCAAGAAAATCTGATTTAGTAAAGATTTTGCTTGATATATTTGACCAAGCTTAGAAAATAGCTTCTTTGCACTATTTTCTTTGTGGACATTGATCATAATAGAGTCTACCAAGCACAATCTGATTAGACCCTTAGCTTTTTGGTCCATAACATCATACTGAGCCATCGCAGTAAGATCTAAGGGCCTTTGGACATTTGCATCAACAACATCCCATATATCTCAATCTATTAGCAGATCTTCCATCTTCAACTTCCACATCTCAAAATTTGTTTCATTAAATTTCTCCACCTCTATTTTCCCTAATGAACTTGCCATCTAAAAATTCCTACAACAAGATCAAAAGTGTCTTCTGCATAAGCTCCCACTCAATTGTGGATTAGTTTAAAAAACCCAACAACCCACAACTGAAACCAAAGGTGATCAAGCTTTGATACCACTTGTAAGGAATTCAAGTAGCGGAACAACTTCTTACACTAACCTTGAGAGGATGGTAATGCAATAACTTTTATAGATCATTACAATAGTTACTGAAACTTAAAAGAAATACTCATTAATAACATTCATACCACAACACAATGATTTACGTGGGGAAAACCCTTTTGGGAGAAAAACCCCACACTCCAAAAGCCACCCAATATATTATTTAGCAATCAAAACAGATTACAATATACTTGTAGAGAAATCTCTTCACAGGAGTACCACTAATCAAAGTTTCAGAGGTAACTCAATAGCCATAAGACTCTTACACACAACCTCTATCTCACGCACCTCATATATAAGAGATACAATACAAGAAACAGTCAAATGGTATTACAAAACCATTGGCTAAAACCACCCAATAAGGTGTAGATGACCTTATCTCCCTTCTAGATTCCCTATGGCATGTCCCTCCCTTTTTATAGCTAATTTATTTGTCTGATGTATTTTATATTTCCTATTTCACAAGTACAAACTTCTTAAGGCCATAACTTGAGAACCATGTGTCCTATTGATGAACCATTTGAAGTGCCAGAAATATCACGAAGTTCTATATTGCCTCGTAAACCACTACACCATTTACACCCACTTTTTAGGGTATTTTGGGGCTTCTAAAGACCTCAAAATTAAATTTAAACCTTTCGTTAGACCCCTCCAAAATGAAAAAAAATATATCTTCAAAACTAGCAATGATCTTGTGACATAACTTTATCGGAATGCTTATCTAGCCAGCCAGAAGCTTCGAGGAGAATTTCGCATCATTTCATGCTCAAATGAAAACTTACTATAAATAGTAACCTCATGTAAATGCAAGGTTGAGATACCATTTTCCCAACAATCTGAAGTTTTCAGTCTTTTTAAAGAATTTAAAGCAATGGTTGAGTTGTGAACTAGAAAAAAAATTAAATATTTGAGGATTGATAATGACAGTGAATTCTACTCTAATTATTTTGATAGATTTTGTAAAGACTGTGGTATTAATAGACAAAAGACAACTCTGTATTCTCCACAACAGAATGGAGTTGCAGAAAGAATGAACAAGACACTGATGGACAAGGCTAGGAGTATGTTGAATGGTGTTGGTCTAGAACAAATGTTTTGTGCTGAAGTTGTTGCCACTACTTGCTACCTAATTAACAGGTCTCCTACATAAACTCTTGTTGATAAAATGCCTATAGAAGCATGGTCAAGTCATAAACCTTCATTGAGACATCTTAGAGTTTTTGGTTGCGAGGCATATGCACATGTGCCAAAGGAAAAGCAAACAAAGTTGGAGAAAAAGGGTATGAAATGTATCTTCATCGACTATAGTTATGGTGTGAAAGGATACAAGCTTTGGGACCCTATTGTACAAAAGGTAATTCATAGTAGAAGTGTTATTTTTAGAGAAATTAGGTATCCTTCTATTGCATTGTAGATAGAACAAACTAAGAAGGAAGATGTGATTCAACTCCCTTTTACGCTTGAGAGAGTTGAATCGAGACCCCTTGATAGGAAAGAAGTTGAGGAGAGCTAGCTCTAAATCTTCAAAAGAGGAGGAAGAATGTCCAATTCAGCTTGTTTGAAGGTCTACAAGACATAGACAACCACCTAAAAAGTATTCACCTGATGATTGGAGATGTATTTTTTCTTTGAATACTAACATGGATGAACCTAGATCTATAGAAGAGGCATTAGGTATGAATGATGCAGATTCCTAGAAGATTGTGATGGAAGAAAAAATGATAGCTTTGAAAAAGAACGATACATGGGATCTTGTACCATTGCCTAAAGGATGAAATCATGTTGGTTGTAAATGGGTGTTCAAGAAAAAGGTTAGTTCATATGGAAGCATTGAGAAGTATAAAGCAAGGTTGGTTGCAAAAGGCTACTCTCAGGTTGAGGGTGTTGATTATGGTGAGATATTTTCTCATGTTGCAAAATTGGCATCCATTAGATTTTTTATTTCTATTGTTGTTGCTTATGATTTAGAGGTTGAGAAAATGGATGTGAAAATTGCTTTCCTTCATGGTGATTTGGAGGAGGATATATATATGACACAACCGGAGCACTATGTGGTGAAAGGTAAAAGTAATTTGGTTTGTAAATTAAAGAAATCTTTGTATGGCTTCAAACAGAGTCCTAGGATGTGGTGTCATAAATTTGATACATATATGCCAAGTTTGGTATTTGAACATTCTAAATCATATCACTGTGTTTATTATAAATTTGATGGTTATTATTTCCTGTATATTGCATTGTATGTTGATGATATGTTATTTATTGGTAAAGGGAAAGATATGATTTCAAAACTAAAATCTCAGCTCGCTGCTAAATTTGAAATGAAAGATCTTGTTGTTGCAAAGAACATTCTTGGGATGGAAATTCTATGAGATAGAGTGAACAGAAAGCTATGGCTAGGCTAGAGTAAGTATGTGAATTCAGTTTTACAGAGGTACAACATGCATGATTGCAGACCATTATGTGTTCCTTTTGCAGTTGGAATGAAATTATCTGCTCCAGATTGTCCTGCATCCCCATCAGATATGGAAGACATGAGAAGAGTGCCTTACTAGAGTGTAGTTGGAAGTTTGATGTATGCTATGGTCTATACTAGACCAAACAATTCCCAAGCAACGGGAGTTATTTCCAGATATATGTCTAATCCTGGTAGAGCTCATTGGGATGCAATCAAAAGTCTTCAGATATTTGAAGGGTACCTCGGAGTATTCTTTGTGTTATCATGGTAATTTTTTTGGAGACATGACTTCCCTTAATATTAATTGTTATGTGGATTTAGACTGGGTAGGTGATATTAATAGCGGAAGGTCCACCAATGCTTTTGTGTTTACTTTATTTGGTGGTGCAATTAGTTGGATGAGTAAGCGACAGGCTATGGTTTCTTTGTCCACTACTGAAGAAAAGTATATGGAAGCTACTCATGATTGTAAAGAGGCTATTTATCTTAAGACATTGTATTTAGATATTGGAATAAAACAAGGAGTTGTGACAGTCGGAGTGTGATCTACCTAGCTAAGAACCCGACATTCCATGCCTGGACCAAACACATTGATGTTCAGTATCATTTTGTCAGAGATGTGATCGAAGATGGTAGGGTGAATTTGGTTAAGGTAGAAACTTTGATGAATGTTGCAGATGCTTTAACTAAAGTTGTGAGCACAAAGAACTTCAGATGGTGTTTAGGTCTATGGGCCTCATGGCCCCTAGGAATTAATTTATTGTGTTGATAATCCTTTTTCTCTTGCAAGGTGTTTGACAAGTGGGAGAATGTTGGGAAAAATGGTGTCTCAACCTTGCATTTAATTGAGGTTACTATTTATAGTAAGTTTTTGTTTGCTCACGAAATGGTGTGAAACTCTCCCAAAAGCTTCTAGTTGGCTAGCCACACATCCCGGTAAAGTTTTTTCACAAGATCACAGTTAGTTTTGAAGATATTAATTTTTTTTGTTTTGGAGGGGTGTAATGAAAGGTTTAAATTTCATTTTGAGGACTTTAGAGGCCCCAGAACACCCTTGAAAGTGGGCATAAATGGAATAGTATTTATGAGGCAATAGAGCACTTTGTGAGCTTTCTGGTGCTTTAAACGGTTTGTCAATATGACACATGATTCTCAAGTTTTGGCCTCCAGAAGTTTTTACTCCTGATATAGGAAATATAAAATGTATTGAACACATAAATGAGTTGTAAAAGGGAGGGACATGTGTTGATGTGTTTTTTAACATGTCATAGGACATATAGAAGGGAGGTAAGGTCAGCTCTACTTTATTGGGTGGTTTTAGCCCATGGTTTTGTAATATCGCTTGACAATTTCTTGTATTGTATCTCCTATATTTATGAGGTGCATGAGATAGAGGTTGTGTGTAAGAGTCTTATGGCGATTGAGTTACCTCTAGTCTCTAATTAGTGGTACTCCTGTGAAGAGCTTGTTCTACAAGTATATTGTAATATGTTGTTGATTGTTGAATAATATATTGAGTTGCTTTTGGAGTGTGGTGTTTTTCTCTCGAAAGGGTTTTCTCCATGTAAATCATTGTGTTATGGTATGCATGTTATTGTGTCTATTTTTGTTAAGTTTCTATAACTGTTGTAAAGATTTGTAAAAAATGTTGCATTACCCTCCTCTCAAGGTTAGTGTAGGAAGTTCCACTACTTAACTTCCTTACATTGGGGAGATCAGTTTCTATACTCTAGGTATACTATCATTAGAGTTTACGGTGCATCAGTTCAACTACATGTTTTTCCTAGAGATGTACCAAATAGAATTAATTTCTTAGAAATTATTTCTTAATTGAATAAATCTAACAATACTCATTTAAGAAATGCAAAGAAGGGCTCCTTCATCCCAACAAATATATATTTCTTGGATTTTGATATCATGGCCAAAGAAGGATTGGATTTTATATATTCCAAGTTATTGTCATATAAAAGGGCTTTTGAAAAAAATTGTAACGCCCCATCAGGAAACCTTAAAGGGATAAAACTAAAACACTAGAAAAGAGTGCAAATAATTATTATTTTTAAACTTTAATAAACATAATAATACATTGAGTTAGCATCAAGTTTAGATTATACAACATAAGACTTAAATAAAATCCTAAAGGGTTTCCCAACTTGGTTAACATGGTTTACAACTAACTTTTCTCAACATTAATTAATCCAATTAAGTTGATTAAACTTAAAAACATCATTACATTTAAACAATGGTTAATTTATCCAATAGTATAAAATATTGATATTATGTCCAAGTTCATTCATTGGGAATCTAACCATTACATTACATCTAATATTCAAATGAAACATATGCATTAACATTTAATTTGCATTTGTTGGCATTTGGCATAACTAATTCAGTTGAGGTGATGCAGTTGAAGATTGATGACTGCACCGATAAAGGATAGTAATCTATTTGTGTTGAAGAGATTGAGATTATATGATTCGATGACAAGATCAATTATTTGTGTTGTCATTGATGGAAACCGATGTTCCTGATGTTATGTTTTGTAATCTAAGTGATTTGGTTTACCAGAAGATAGGGTTTACCGGGAGAGAACTAAACTCTGTGAAAGAGGACTTTAACCGGTAAAGCAGAGATGTTTTGGTTGGATCCGACGATCGGCGATGTTTAGTGATTTACAGTTTGGATGGTGAATTTGTATCATGGAAAGATGTATCTGACCAGAATCAGAACTTTTCATGATTACCAAAAGGCCTATTTCAAATTTTTGATGAAGTTTTGCTAAGGTTTTACTAGGGTTTAAGGACTGATGAAGATATCATCAAACTGGTAATGATTTTTGTTATGATGGTGATCGACGGAGAGCCTACATGAATTTGGTAACTCAGCACAACCCGCGTGAAAATATTTGAATGTTGTTTTAGTGTGAATTAAGAAATAATCTCTTGGGAATCAACAAAACGCTTAGTGGAGTGTTTTAAGGTTTTGACTTTGGTACAGATCAAATTTTTGTGATGAGTTACGATCAACCAATGGTTGATATTGCATTTTAATTTGTTGTAATGATCTGTATATTGATATGAGATAATCTCTTATAATTTGAATTATAAATTCATGATGTAATTAGGATTTAGTGACCGACCTAGTTGAGATGACTATTTAGGATGGCATAGTTGATGTTTATGATGTTGGTGGTCTTAGAGAATGTGTTGAGTTGTCCAAGTGAAGTGTGAGATCTTCCTGAGATTTAAAAAGTGTTGTGAATAACTGGATCTGATCAAGCAAGAGGACAAGTGCAAGTAACAAATCATTTTCTTATTGTTGTTCCCTAACAGTTGCAGCAGGTTAAATCCCTTAACCAGGTAGGTCCTAAAAGGCCTTAAAAATTTAAGTCCCCTAATAGGGAATCTCTCAAAAGAGTTTTAAATCCTCTCACAAGGTTGATCCTAACAGGTCATCAAGCTCCTAATCAAGCTGCTAGACAAATCCCTTAATCGGGTGACTCCTAACAGGGTCTACTCCTAATAGGGTGTATTGTAAGCTCCTAACAGGGCGTACTTCAAAAGAGTACAAATTCTTGTGGGTACCAACTCTCGCCATGGTTTTTCCCATTTGGGTTTCCACGCCAAAAATTTATAGTGCTCATGTGTGGAATGTTTTTCACATGATGTTCTTGTTTATGTTTCATTTCATGCATTATTTCTGAGACACCGATTATGATATTTTATCAGAAGTTTATCAAAGGTTACCGATACTGATAAGAAGCAGTTAGAGAAAGTATTTGATCTTATTAATAAGGTTGTGTAGTATCATAAAATTGTGACCCTAGCAATTTTTGACTGCATTAGGGTCCTCATGCATGCGAAATCGAATCCTCTAGCCTGATCGGAGACCGGAGATTCCTTGGCTTACAAAAATAGATTTTTCCTTGGCCTCTACATCACCTCGATGGCATTCTACCCTGGACAAAAGGGGTAGGATGGGGGCATGGCACCACTGTCCCCCCTTGGACAGGGGCACGGTGCCCTTGTCCTCCCAGGACAAGGGTGTGGCACCCTTGTCCTTGCACTATTTTGGGGCAGGATCCTTCCTAGAGTATGCATTGTGGGTTGTGCCTTGAGCGGGAAACTCTCCCGATGTCGACCGGTGACAAAATTCAAATCCACTAACATGTATTTAAGGGGAATTCATCCTCTCATTTTCATAAGTTCAATAAGTTGGATGAGTGGGAAATTCACAAGTGATCAAACATTCAAGCATTCTTTTCCAGCATTAAGCATTCTCAAGTCTCCATTCAAGGCTAGGTGTTGCATTCAAGTCAAGGATTCAACCATTGAAGAGGAGATTGATTCCAACACTCAATTCCATACAAGCACTTCTATCAACATTGCTACTACAACCTCTATTGAGGTGATTTACAATCCAGTCTTTCATTTACATCTACTTGCAAGCACTTTCTTTCATTACTTGGTTAATTCCAAAACTGGGGTTTGACCTAAAGGTAAACCCCCAATCCCAACCCATTTTCCTCTCTTTTCTGTGTGTAGGTTGTAGGTGCATAGCTGTACTTTCAGATTTGTGCTTCATTTGCAGAGACGGAAAAACCCTTTTCATTTCGCGGATTTTTTGGAGGACCGTGTACATTACCACCACGGTCCGAGAAAATTTTCCTCAAATTCGCAGGGCGACTTCGTCTCGACATTTTATTGCCAAATCCAGCTACACAACTTCATTCCATATTCCGATCTCAAGTTATAATCAGTTCTTCGTCACTTTTGCACTACATAATTTAATCAATTTTCTTTCTAAATCAAACAAGGAAGAGGGGATCAATTTAGAATTCCCAATTCATTCAAAATTCAATCTACCATCTTTGCATGGAGAGATTGAATCTAGTGAATTATTCTTCTCTCCCTTCCTAAAGTAATGGTGCAAATTGCTTGAATGGTAATCAATAGTGAAACTCTCGTCTCTCTTTGAGGGAAAGGGTAGTTTTCCTTCTTGATTTATCATTCACCATTTTCCCACCAATACATTTTGGTGAACCCAACATCTTGCATGCTTTCCTTTGAAAAAAATTGCATATTTTTCATTTACAAGTTTCAACATTCTACAAACTTAGTGGTTAATTCATTAAAAACCCTAGTTTTTAAAATTAAAATTGTAATTGTGATTTGTAAAAATTGCTTGTGGTTATCTTAGATTTAAAAATTGTTTTGATTGTCAAATTCAATTTCCTCATTGTCTTGTTCAATTTGCAATTAAAATTTATGAAATTGAGAGGTTGCTTATTAAAACCCTAATTTTCAAAAATCATCTTGAACTTGTGCAAAAATTGGATTTCCATTTAATTTTTAGATTTCTGATTGTTCTCAGATTTGTCTTCAATCCTACAATTCAAATTTTCAATTTCCCCCCTTTTTGCCAAAATACAAGTTTCAAAATTGAGTGGTTAGGTCATCAAACCCTAATTTTTAAAATTAATTGGATTTTGTGTGAATTTCAAATCAATTTCAGTTACATTCAGATTTATAAATATTTTCCAAGGTGTCCCTATCCATTAGGTTTGACCTTTTTCAAAATTGCAATTTAATTCCTCTTTTTCTTCAAAACCTTAATAGGGTCCTATTTTCACATTTGCGCCTTCATTTCGCTCATCTAGAGATCATTAAATTCACCAATTTTGGGGGTTAGCTTTAAAATCATTGTAATATCCATCCCTGAAAATTTCAAAAAAAGTTGGTCGAACCATGTGCGTTCTCGCCATGACCCTTGACATTTTTCCCAAAATTTCGGGAGAGTGTTATGACTGCATTTAATAGCCTAAATCCAGAAGATTGGTTCATTTTATCGAATTTTGAACCCTCTAGAATCGGAAACACCTTCAAAATTCAACATTTCAACTTTGAAGAAAAATTTTAAAATTAAGAGGTTAATTATTGTCTGCCCTGATTTTCAAAATTCTAATTTTAAAATTAAGTGGTATTCCCTTGGCCTTGATTTTAAAATTTCCAATTTCCTTTTATTTGTGGAAATTATGTTATCCTCTTCCCCCAACAAAGTTCAAATTGTGCAATCAGTATTTCCTTGCATTTTGCATTATTCAATTTTGTAAACTTTGTTCTACAATTCAAAATTCAAATTTTCCCTCTAGTGCATGAGTTTTACCACTATTAGTCCTACTTATCCTATCCCCGTTAGATGAAGCATTATAATTATGTCTTCCCAAGGTTTAATTACCAAGGAGATGGAGCCTAATTTGGGTGACTTCTTTAATGAGGATCATGCTAATTCTTCCCATCCTAATCATGTGCCCATTTATGGATCCCATGATGAAGAAGACACCTTAACTAGGGTTTCTTTAGATCAACTTTCTACATTGGACAATCAATTTGACAGCTTTCAATAATGGATGTCCCAAGAGTACCCTAGTAGTGAAGCTCTTCCATTAATTTAAGGTCTTAAGCGCATGCTTCAAAGTGATCAAAATGGAATTGATATATTGTGTGGCATCGCACATATTGTTGATTCTAATGTCATGCCTATCAAGAGTTGTGTCGAAACCCTAGGTTACTTACAACCTTCAACACAACTCAATTCCTCTATTCCTTTGACTAATCCTATGACTAGTATTCCTACTTTCACATCTAACATCATGGCTACTTCAACTCAAAATGCCATTCCTACAAGCATAGGTCAATGGGGAAATCCTTCTTCTTCATTTAATCCTCCATCTTTACCTATGTCTTCTATGAGTATTCCTACTATTCCTCAGCCACTCAGTGTGACACAAGGGAGCAATTCCTTCAATAATTGTATTCCTCCTTTAAGTGTCCCTTTTTCTACCCAATCATCACCAATGCCTACTTATCATAATGTCCCACCACCTTATTCTCAGTCTATGCCTTCTTTCAATAAAATCACACAACATTCTCAATCACCTATGTGTAACATCAACTCTTCTACCAAAATGACAATTAACAATCGTGCGCAAACTGTGTCTTCCTTACAACAACAAATTGCTTCTATGAGTCAATCCAAGTTTGATGTGCCCACCTTTGATGTTGCAAGCCCACTTTCTCTTGATATTGTTAAATTTGTGTCACCTAAACATGCGGAGATCCCTCAATTGGAACTCTATAATGAAAAAAGTGATCCTCTTACGCATGTCAAAACATTTCAAACCTTGTGTACTGATTTTTATTATGATCAAAGATTGCTTGAAAAATTGTTTACAAGAACACTAAGAGATAAGGCCTTACAATGGTATTGCTCTTTCCTTTCTTATTTTATCACTTCCTTTCAACAACTAGCAAATGCTTTCATCCAACAATTTCAAAATAACATTGGTTCTAAAATCATTTTGACTGATTTAATGCATTGTAAACAAGGTCTTAAAGAAAAATTGACTGATTTCATTGGTAGATATAAGAATTTGTGTGCTCAAATTTCTTTTCATGTACCTGATAATGATATTCAATGAATTTTTATTTCTAATTTACAAAAAGATACCAGGGAAAATATTCTTTTTTCTGAGTTTACTTCCTTTCCGTAGTTGTGCGCAACACTCCACAATTATCAACTGGTTGTGACTCAAATAGAGCAATCCACTCCTATGGATCCGAGTGATAAGGAGGAGAGTGTTCAACAACCATTTGTGAATTTTAAACCAACAAAAAGTTTTATCAAGCTCAATGATCCAATCAACAACAACCATGTGAATGCTACAACAAGTGTGCCTTCTATTTCTATATTTTTCCAAAGAGAAAGATAGTTTACTCCTTTGAATGAATCTTTACATAGTATTATGTCTCAGTTGTTGCACATAAAAGTTATCAAACTTCCTCCTCTAAAACAAATTGATCATTCCAAACTTGCATCTCCTTATTTTGATAACAATTCCTTTTGCCAATTTTATCATCAACCTGGTCATGATACTGAGAAATGTTTTGCATTGAAAAATAAGGTTCAAGACTTGATTAATAATAATACTATATATGTGGCAGGTGTGAATGATAAAGGGAATAAATCAGTTTCTCCTCCTAATCAAAATCTTCAGATTTTCACTAATCCCTTGCCATCTCATACCTCTAACGTTATTGAGATTGTGCTTGATTCTCTCACTTCTGAGGAATTCACCTCTATGGCTCCAAACTTGGTTAATATGGTAGAAACGCAAGATATGCCTAAGGATCCTTGTATTACATTTGACCCTAGTGAGACCATTAGAGCACCCGATGGCCCTTTATACATAGTTACAAAGGTTAAGGATATTCCTTGTCGTGGTGTCCGGATTGATCCCTCTTGCATGGTTAATGTCATAGTTGAAGAGTATCTTTTTACTTTATGATTGCATAAACCAATATATGATACTTCTAATGTGGTTGTGAAGTTATTTGATGGCTTCTTTTGTCCTACCATTGGTTCTATCACTCTTGCTATTGAATTTCATGATAAATCCATGGATGTTGACTTTGTTATCATACCTTCTTCTGAGCAATTCCATGTGAAGTGGGGCTATCCTTGGCTATCTTCCATGAAGGCTATTGCTTCTCCAATAAACAAGTGTCTGAAATTTCCTTGCAATGGAGAAATCATAACTGTGAACCATAGCTTATTTCATCCATCCGAAAGAAGCCTTGGTATTCCTATTGATCTCTTTTGGCCTAAACAATTTCAATCTCTTCCATCAAGGAGCGATACTCTTTTTTAATCTTATAAAAAATGGAAGAACGATATGATCTTATCCTTAAGTCAACCTAGATCTCCAACACTTGACATTCCTATTATTCTTCAAGATGAGATTCTTCCTCTCTCGGATAGAACTAATCTCCCTCCTAAGAAATATTGTCCACCTACCCCTATGGATGTGAATTTGCCTTCTCTTTAGGAGAACAACAATATTCTTCCAAAGGTTACACCTATACCTCCTCCTCATGATGGACCTGGTCTCCTTCCTACACCTAATATTTCTCCTTTCTATGGCGCAGTTCCTGTTAGGCCCAATATGGAAAGCTAATGTACTGAGAGGGGAGGGGTGAATCAGTACTTCAAAACTTTTCTTCAACAATAACTTTACTGTTATATATAAACCGAATAGTGCATTAACATAATATAAAGCTAAAACAAATAGATAAAAATCATACATGATTCACTCCATAACACATATATTTTGGTTATGCAGAAACTCTTGGTTAGAGAGAAAAACTGCGGTGGGGATGGCACCCACAACTTCACTGCTGCAATAATAAAGGTTGCTCGGTTAGAGCTACATGTTTAGCTATTTATGATAGCTTACCCTATTAGGAGTATCAAGATCTGTTAGATCTACCTTGCTAAAGGATTTTACAACACTTAAACTAAATGTTGCACCTGGTTAGAGGCTTTATAATTTATAGACTTGATTAGAGTCTTTTACC
This sequence comes from Cryptomeria japonica, assembly GCF_030272615.1. Lineage (NCBI taxonomy): Eukaryota > Viridiplantae > Streptophyta > Pinopsida > Cupressales > Cupressaceae > Cryptomeria > Cryptomeria japonica. The sequence continues at coordinate 620,000,071 of NC_081407.1, forward strand.
CTGTTAAAGGTTTCTCTTACAACTTCAAAATATTACAATAAAATCATTACAAATATCTGCAACTTTACATCTGGAATGTTATAGCAGATTCTATGTGCTCAGAATAAGATTACCTTGCTTATAGCATACCTCGGTAACCCATATAGTAACTCGATAAACCCTTCTGTTTACTCTGTTCTTTTACTGTTCTTTGAAATCCTTCTCGGTGACCTCTGTGTCTCTGTAATAGCCATAAAACTTAGTGCTTTCACATGTCTTGCTTCATATATTTCTATATCTTCCTTTCTATCATGCTACATGTATATATCTTATCTTAATCCATGTTGTATAAATAGATCTCTTATGTCGGTGATCCATTGATTGCTTCGATCTTACAAACATGTTTTATTGAATGAATAACCATGCAAAATATTTCATTGGCTAGATGACCTCAAAATCATACACAATCTTTAAGTCCAATTTCCAATGAGATAACGGTTCTATGTGCCTCGATCTTGTAACATGTTTCCATATGTATGTCCAGGTTCAATGAATCTGGTAACACGTTTCACTCGGTGTATATCAACTCGGTGTGTCATCTTTGCTACTCGATAGACATGTAATGATACTCGGTAGACAGCTCAGTGTATACTACACTTTGAGACTACTTTCTTCTATAACCGACTAGACTGTGCATACCGACTGAATATCTCGGTAGAGATAACTGACTAGAGTATATAGAATAACTTTGAACATAAAACTAATGGCAACTTGATAAGTAGTAACAATCTCCCCTTTTGACATTAGTTGAGATGTTTGACAAAAACTACTTTCAAAGTTATAACTCAATATTCTATATACTTGCAAAATTTGACTATACTGATAGTATATACAATAGTCAATGAAATAATGAATCCAAATATACTCCCCTTATCAATATATTGTACAAAACTCTGATTTTGCATGCTCGATGATCAATGTTCTGTGTGTTGCACTTGTGCTTTGCTTACTGTTTTGTTCACTGCTCTTGGGTACTCTGCTTACTCTACTTGGTATACTCCCCCTGTATACTACACGCCTTTTGTTTGATGCTATACTTTGATGCTTTGAATACTATATCACTCCTCTAATACTATATCACTCCCCCTTTTTGACAAACATCAAGACTTAATTACCATTCGGTGGTGGCAACTGGTCAAAAATGGATTTGTACTTGGTCCGTGCTTAGGTGAGAGCGATAGAGAGGGCATCCTTTACACTGTCCATTAAAGAATTATGTGCTTGAATATCAGCCAATAATGATATTAAGCCATCTAGAGTGCTTCCCTCTTGTGTAGTAGATAGGTATGTGGCTCGGTTGATTTGTTCTTGGACGGATGAAAGATGAGGAAGGAATAATGTCTGAAGTGTCATTATGTCCATCCTGATCTTGTGTTCTTCATTTCTTAGGTCCAATTGTTGATCCATGAGCTATTGTAACTTTGTATAGAAATTCTGAACTGAATTTGGCTCTGTGGTCAACTTATTTGAGAGATCCGTGATCTCTTTCTCAATTGCTTCTATTTTATTTTTGATGTCTTTAATGAATAAAGAAAATGTACAGAGTTTCTGAAATAAATAAAGAATATGCTTGAGTTGAGGAGTCAACTCAGCAATAAATTTGACAAGTTTAACTTTGCCAATAGCTATAGCTTTTTGTACCTCTTCTATCATTTTTGCAGTGAGCTCCTTGTCTTTTAGCTTGCTCAAATATTCTGATGCATCTACTCCAGATGTCTCTATCTTTGTTAGGAGTTCATCCAGTTGAATGTGGATGGTTGCATCTGTTGACACTGTAGCTTCAAGTAGCATATCTATTAAGAGTGCTTTCACCTTCTGAAGTACTTTATTTTTCTTTTGAATCACCATTTGCTTCTCTTGTTCGGCCTTTGCTTTGCATTCACTGAAATCAATGAGTGCTTGCCCCTTTAATTTTGATATGTCTACATTGGGCAACACTATTGGTTTTGACAAATGAACTTTAAAACTATGCTTTTTCATCTTCTTTTTTTTACCTTTCACTGATGGAACTAAGACAATGGCTTGTGAGACTTGATGACCCTCAGTAGGTTGCTCAGTAGAGGCAACACTTTGGTTGGTTTCTTTAGCCTCTGTAGAGTCCTTTGGTGTCTTGGTACTCGGTGTCTCAGTTACAACATTTTTAGTGCTAGAAGGTGCCTGAGACATCTGTTCTTGAGTAGTACCTTCTCCTGTTGTAGACTTGTGACCTTCGGTGCCTGTATCCGTATCCTGAGGGGTCTCGGTTGAGACAGGTTGATTAACTGGTGGATAAGGTTGAACTTGTCCCAAGACTGATTCACTGGATATAAGTTTTGCATATACATTGCCTTCTATCATTTCCTATTCTGGTGCCTCTGTATCCATAATATCTTCATCTATTTGAATGATATCAGCAGGGTCTTTCTCGGTAACGTCAGGATCTTGCTTGGTGACATCAACTATTTCAACTTCAGCTTGCTCACCGGCATCCTTGATTCTAAATATTTCCTGCCACTTTGCTTTTGTCTCATTTTCTACTTCAATATACAAACCATTCATCAGTTTTAAGGCTCTTTGTTTGACGAGAAACTTTGTGTTGTAGGTAGTTAGATGTTCTTTTATTTCAGCTACCGACATGTCTGGAAAGAGATGTACTAGACTTCTTTCTCTGATCTATTTCTCTGAGTCCATTGCATACTTCCACCTATTGTCAATATGTAAATATAATTCATTTGGAAGTGACTTAGATAGTTCTAATGGAGCCAATTGGAATTTTAGAAGTGTGCAGATGACAACTTCTTCAATTTGTCTATTTTCATCATTATTTCTCGTTTCATACTTAACATACCTGAATCCTCCAAATCCACCATATTCTTTCAGATTAGCACATAAATTTTCAACACTATGTACATTTACCTTCTTACTCTTAAAAATCTGAAATTTGCTTGCATCCTCAGATTCGGTGTCACTGGACTCTTTTGCCAAAATGAGTCTTCGAGTAGATTTCTTGTAGGTCTTTGTTACCTTGGGAATAGTAACACTCTTTGTTTTCTTACTCGGTGAAGTTGCAGATGCTCTAGTGTTAGGTCGCTTTACAGGAGGAGTCGGTGAGGCCTTTGATGTGTCCTGTTTCTTTCTTTTTAACACTTTTCCCTTAGGCAATTCGATGCTCAATGTTATAGTTTCCTCTTGAGCTTCAGATTCCTCTTCGGTAATGGCTAAAGTGCCTTTGATAGGTGTGGAGGAAGAGTCTTCTCCGAATTTCTCCGATAATTCCTTGATCATCTTTGTTGCCTTTCTTGTAGCTTTGGGTACTACAATGCTCATTTTCACTTTTTCCTTCACTTCTTCATAGGTTCCATACCTTAGCTCGGTAGCATGTCTTGGCAATGTGAGAAATGCATCAATTTGTTGTTGTGTGATATCAAAATCAATCTCGTAACCCATAGGTGACAAAGATTGAGTTCTCGGTTCCACAGCATTCACATAACAATAATCAGTCTCTACTTCAAAACATATGTCATTTTTGTTTTTCTCCACTAGCTGGGGTGGGATCCGGTACCTGTTATGCATTTTCTCTTGAAACTTACTGAAGTAATCATCCATAATATCATTAAAATTATTTCCTAGCTTCTTAATGAAGTCATTGATCTAATGGGTGATTGATCGGTGTAGTTCCCAAACAACTTTACCGACTGATGAAAAGAATTTTTCAAAATAGAAAAACATGCATACAAGTAGTGATCCAAACTTTAGTGTATTAGCCGAGTTGTTCTTCTTCGGCTTCCTGATTGTGTTCAGATTCTCAAACAGGTTTTTCAGCAACACCTCACAAAGATCAATTTTCATTCCCTTTTTCACAATTTTATATGCTAGGTCTACTGCTGCATAGGGTACATTGTTTTCCCTTGCTGATTGGAAGAAATAGTAACCTATTACTCTAATGGCAAATTTTAGTTCTGAATCAGTGACATTGTTCAATTTCAGTCCTCTGCAATCTGATTCCACTCCGGTTAAACTGATCAATTCCTTCTATGATATCATCTTTTGGGCTCGGGCATGATCATAAATAGGGTAACTGGTAATTAGATGAATGATTTCCTTGGTAATCTTAAACGGTTGCTCTTCTAACCACATGAAATCATCGTGAACTCAGCTCAAAACAAACTTGACCCACTGGGGTTTGAACACATGGGGATAGGTTAGGGCTTTAGTTAATCCCTTGATCTTAATGTGCTCATACTTGCTATTCAATTTACCATCTATGCACAATTCATCATAGGTGTCTTTGATTTCAACATGACCGAGTTCTTCAACATGACATTTGGTGAAGAATCTCACATCCTCAACTAATAACACTCTATCCGGGATGAGTGAAAATGCGGTTTTGTCATCCGGTTCAGATGCAACTTTGAGAGTTAACGAGTATTTTAGTGAGGGCTTCTCAACATTGTTGACAATGATGGGATCTTGCATCTTAGGTGCCATTTGTAGATTTCAAATAAAAACTAACAAAAGATCCTTAGGGTTTCAAGATTTTCAAACGGCAAATGCTTTACACTTAGCAGATAATAGCAACTTGATAAGATCGGTAAACCAGCTTAACAATGCGTTGAGATTGATGTAAATACCTTGAATTTGCTTTGTAGGAGGTTTGATCGCCTTAGATTCGCTTTTCTCTACTCTCTCAAAAACTTGGTAAGTAAAAATGACCGTGAAAATGCTTTAAGTACACAATATACCTTATCGGGCTCCGTGCAGGTTAGGTCAAAAACATTAAATGCACTCGGTTCCACTAAACTTTCTTTCCTTTTGCACTTTAACTGAGTAACCAAACTTCCTTCATTTACCGACTTGACAGGTTTCCTATAAAGTGCTCCAAAAGACTTTGATAGAATTTCAAACTTACTACTACATCTTACTTCTTGCTCTGTTCTATGAATGCATCCCTAAAAGCATATAAAGAAAATCCTCGGGGTGACACTGCAATGCACCAGGGACTTTTGGTCCTCATTTATGATCATCTAAAGGCTAGTAAAATCAATCGAATGCAGCTCTCTATGGAATCGGAAGAAGAAATGTCTGATTCTGATTTCTCAGAGGAGGAGGATTCAGATAATGATTCCTCGACTAATAATGAGGAAAGCTCTGACAACTCAGAGTATGAGAGGAGCAAGAAGAGGAAATCAAGACCCTCTTCTTCTAAGAGCAAAAAACCCCAAAGCAAACCCTTGATTAGTATTTCTTCGGAAGAAGAGGACTCTGATTTCCCTGAGGAGAAGAAGAACCCTAAGGGAGTGCTGAAGGAAAAAAGTAAGAACCAAGCCCAACCCAGGAAGAAGCAAAAGAAAATAGAGAAGACTAGCAAAGATCCGGAGGAGACAGGCAAGGAACCGGAAGAGGACAAGCAAACAAGAACCTTGGAGGCAGAACAAAGCCTGGAGATGGAGACTATGGAGGAGACCCTCAGGGCCGTCGACACTATTTCTGCCCTCCATATTGCTAAAGATGAATAGATAACCCCTGGTAAAGTTACTCCTTCTCCTGGTCCTCACCCCGAGGCCTTGAAGGGTTTTATGAAAACCATTGAATGGCTTATTGATGGGAATAAGAATACTACGAATGAATACAAAAAACTCTGCAACAGAGTCATGATCCTGGAGAGCATTAACATTGGAGAGGGGAACACTATGGCCGATTATATTGAAGATCTGAAGAACACAATTGCCAAAGTGGAAAACATCAGAGATGCCTTTAATCCCCGATTTGAGAAAATTGAAAAGGAGATACAGGATAGAAAAACCCTAGAGGAAACTAGCGAAAAAACGCTCTCAGATACAGTTGCCAAAGTGGACAAGATAGAGGAGTGCCTCAAGAACATTGTGGAGCAGAGTCACAACATTCTGAAAATCTCAGCCAACAACACCCATACCCTCATCAGCAAGCTCGATGATGAAAAGGAAACCCAGGAAATTGACTTGGATGCAGAAGGAACCGGGGAAGCCCAAGGTCCCAGAACTCACACCCGTAGAAAGAGGAAGGAAAAGAAAGTGAATAAGGACTTGGAGGAGCTAAAAGTAGTTGGGGCGACCTATGATGAGCTAGTGACTAAGGCAGAGGATCTGCAGAAGAAAATTACTATGTAGTGTCTCCTTGGGTTCTTTACTGTTTTTTGTTGTTTAATTGTTTTTTCTGTTCGCTGGTTTTTTGGACCAGTCGCTTTGTATGAGGACTCTATTTTCTCAGCTTTTTATTTAACTATGTTGTAATGGTTTCAGGTCCTTAAAACCTATTTTTCAATCAATCAGAACTATGTAGATTTTGAATTAAGTACATTATAAAGTAGGAACTGTTAAGATTTAACCTTGAGAGAATTCCCTTCATACCTTTACCGATTAATTTGGAATAGGTGCACCTAACTTGGTAGGTAAGGTGCTTTCTTCATTTGACACAATTTCCTTCTTTTTCCAAATCATCTTTAATTTGTCTTTTATTTCTTCAGTGTCTTTTCTAGGTTGATCTCTGCAATCTCCAGCCAAGTGTCCAACTTTGTGACAATGAAAACATGTCATACCAGGATTTCTCCATGATCTTCGGTTGTTCATCCCAAACCTTATAAAGCAGTTGGCACTCATATGTCCATATCTTCCACAACATTCACACCATATCCTTGTATTGTAATCCCATGGTACTGCAGAATACTATCGGTAAGGATCTATGTGAGTTCGGTAACCTCTAGCATTTGCTCGATGTGCAGACCACATATAGTTCTTTTTCTTAAGCCAACACTTCTCGGTACTATGTCCATATCTATTGCAGTTTTTACAAAAACCTTTGAATTTTGCCTTCTGATAATTGTCAATAGACTTTCTCCTACATTTATTATATGTGTGACCATATTTATTGCAATTGTAACAATAACCTTTGGACTTAGTGACATTTGGTTGCTTACCTTTTCTGATTTGGCACATGTTGGTAGTGTGACCTTGATTTCCACAGTAGTTGAAAATAGGCTTCTTTCTTTTGATGTTTTTCTTGATTCCGGCTTGCTTTGATGATTCTCCTCTCTTGGTAGTATGAATTCCCTTCTCGGTAGAGTTTTTTCCTTTGTAACCGAGTCCTACATCTTTGTTGGGTCGTCTTGTATTCAGTTGCTCATCCAACATCTTTGATGCTTCATAACTCTTCTTCAGCATTTCTTTGGATTTCTTCTCTGTTTCAAGTTCATCGATCAACCTTGATACTTCAAGTTTTAATGCTTGATTCTCATCATTTTTCAGATTTGCTTCATGATGTGCATAACCTAGTTGATTTGACAGGTTTTGTTGAATTCTAGTCATCCTTGTGATTTCATCATCCTTATCAGATACTAAGGCTTCAAGTTGTTGTTTCTCTCTTTCTAGATCTCTTACTTTATCCTCGATTGTCCTCAATGCATCAAGATTTTCAATCATCTGTGTGTTGAAATGTTCATGTTCTCTTTTCATTGCTTTTAGTTGATCAGCCAGTGCTTTGTTCTTTTCTTTCAATACTCTAATCATTTCTTCAGTCTCTTTAGATATATTGTTCTCAGATGATGTCTCAATTTGTTCTACTAACTCTTGAGAGTCCTGCAAATCATCAGATAATATTCTTCTCACTTTCAGAGATTTTTGCATTTGCCTTTGCATATCTGCAATCACTTGATTAGCATGATCCAGCTATTCTTGCAGATACACAATCCTTTGAGATTGTTTATAGCCTTCATTGATAAGATCTTTCTCTTTAGGTAGTTAAACCCTTTGCCAAGTTTGAAGCTCTTATACCAATTGTTAGGCCCAATATGGAAAGCTAATGTACTGAGAGGGGAGGGGTGAATCAGTACTTCAAAACTTTTCTTCAATAATAACT